>NW_024082411.1:0-100151 GCF_003009895.1 Hyaena hyaena
AAACCAAAACGGGAGGTATCACCATCCCAAACTTTAGCCTCTACTACAAAGCTGTCATCAAGACAGTATGGTATTGGCACAAAAGCAGACACATAGACCAATGGAATAGAATTGAGAACTCAGAATTGGACCCAAAAGTGTACAGCCAGCTAATCTTAGACAAAGCAGGAGAGAGTATCCAATGGAAAAAAGACAGCTTCTTTAACAGATGGTGCTGGGAGAAATGGACAGCAAAAATGCAGAAGAATGAAACTAGATCATTTTCTCACACCATACATAAAAATACACTCAAATGGATAAAGGACCTGAACGTGAGACAGGAAACCATCAAAACCTTAGAGAAGAAAGCAAGAAACAACCTCCTTGACCTCCACCGCACCAATTTCTTACTTGACACATCCCCAAAGGCAAGGGAACCAAGAGCAAAAATGTACTATTGTGGCCTCATCAAGATTAAAACCTTTTGCATGGCAAAGGAAAGTCCATAAAACTAATAGGCAACCAATGGAATGGGAAAAGATAGTTGCAAATGACATATCAGATAAAAGCCTACTATCCAAAATCTATAAGGAACTCACCAAACTCCACACCTAGAAAACAAATAATCCAGTGAAGAAATGGACAGAAGATATGAACAGACACTTCTACAAAGAGGACAACCAGATGGCCAACACACACATGAAACAATTCTCAGCATCCCTCCTCATCAGGGAAATATAAATCAAAACCACTTTTAGATACCACCTCACACCAGTCAGAGTGGCTAAAATGAGCTAATCAGAGGACTCTAGATGCTGGTGAAGATGTGGAGAAATGGGCACCCTCCCACACTGTTGGTGGGAATGTAAACTGGTGTAGCCCCTCTGGAAAATAGTGTGGACGTTCCTCAAAAAATTAACAATAGAACCCCTCTATGACCCAGCAATAGCACTGCTAGGAATTTACCTAAGGGATACAGGAGTGCTGATGCATAGGGGCACATGTACCCCAATGTTCATAGCATTACTCTCAACAATAGCCAAAACCTGGAAAGAGCCTAAGTGTCCATCAAAGGACGAATGGATCAAGAAGATGTGGTTTATGTATACAATGGAATACTACATGGGTATGAGGAAGAATGAAATCTGGCCATGTGTAGCAACATGGATTGACCTTGAGGGTGTTATGCTGATCCAAAGAAGTCAGGCAGAGAAGGACAGCTACTATAGGTTTGCACGTATAGGAGGATTAGGAGGAACTTAACGGAAGACTGTGGGGGAGGAGAATGGGGGAAAATAGTGGGGGAGAGGGAGGGAGGCAAACCATGAGAGACTCTTAAATGCTGAGAATAAACTGAGGACTTATGGGGGTGGTAGGGAGGGGATGGAGGTGATGGGCATGGAGGAGGGCACTTGTGGGGATGAGCACTGGGTGATATTTGGAAACCAACTTGACAATAAACTATTTAAAAATATTTTAAAAATGTTAAAGAATGAAGAAAATTCTCAAATACACAACATAATATTACCCCTATAGTGGTTGGAAGAATAACAGCAAATAAAGCCCGAAACAGCAGAGAAATGGAGGTAATAAGGATTAGAGCAGAAATAAATTACATAAAAAGCAAATAAAAAATCAGATCAGCAAAAGTAGAAGCTGGTTCACTGAAATAATTACCAAAATTGATAAGCCCAAGCCAAATTTATCAAAAAGAAAATAGAAAGGATTCAAATAAATAAAATAATAAATTAAAGAGGAGAGATCACAATCAACACCTCAGAAATACAAACAATTATAGCAGAATATTATGAAAAACTACCAAAACACTAGGCAATCTGGAAGAAGTAGAAAAATTCCTAGAAACATAAACTATCATACTGAAATAGGAAGAAATAAGAAATTTGAACAGACTCCTAACCAGCAAGAAATTGAATCAGTAATCAAAAATCTCCCAATGAACAGAGTACAGGGTCAAATGGCTTCCCAGGGGAATTCTATTGAACATCTAAAGAATTAATGCATATCCTTTTGAAGCTGTTTCAAAAAATACAAACGGAAGGAAAACTTACAAATTCATTCAATGAGGCCATCATTACCTTGATTCCAAAACCAAAGTCCACACTAAAAAGAATTACAGACCAATATCCCTGATGAAACTGCATCTGAAAATTCTCAACAAGATAGCAGCAAGTCAAATCCAACTGTATCTAAAAAGAATTATTTATCATTATCAAATGGCATTTATTCCTGGGATGCAGGGGTGGTTGACAAATGCAAATCAATCAACATGATATATCTCATTAATAAAAGAAAAGATAAGAACCATATAAGCATCTCAATAGATGAAGAAAAAGCCCTTGCCACCCTACAGAATCCTTCCTTGTTAAGAACCTTTTAGAAAATAGGAATAGAAGGAACATATCTCAATATCATAAAGGCCATATTTGAAAGACTCACAGTTAATATCATCCTCAATAGGGAAGAAATAGAGAGCTTTTCCCTTAAGGTCAGGAACAGAACAGGGATCACCACTGTTATTCAACATAGTGCCGGAAGTCAGGCTAAGTGCTCAGACAACAAAAAGAAATAAAAGGCACCCAAATCAGCAAGGAAGAAAGAAAACATTCACTCTTCACAGATGACATGATACTCTATGTGGAAAACCCAAAAGACTGCACTAAAAAATTGCTAGAACTGATACATGAATTCAGCAAAGTTTCAGGACGTAAAATCAATGTACAGAAATCTGTTGCATTTCTATATACCAAAAATGAAGCAGCAGAAAAATAAATCAAAGAATCGATCCCATTTACAATTGTACCAAAAACCATAAGATAGTTAGGAATAAACATAACCAAAGACGTAAGAGATGTGTACTCTGAAAACTATAGAACACTTATAAAGAAATTGAAGAAGACACAAATAAATTGAAAAAGATCCCATGCTTATGGATTGGAAGAAGAAATATTGTTAAAATGTCTATGCTTCCCAAAGCAGTATACATATTCAATGCAATTGCTATCAAACTAGCACTAGTATTTGTCACAGAGATAGAACAAACAATTATAAAATTTGTATGGAACCACAAAAGTTCCCAAATATATTGAAAAAAAAAAAAAAGTTGGGAAAAAAAAGCAAAGGGGAGGGATCACAATTCTGAACTTCAAGTTGTATTACAAGTTGTAATCATCAAAATTGTATGGTACTGGCACAAAAACAGACGCATAGATCACATAGAACAGATAGAGAACCCAGAAATGGACCCACCAGTATATGGTCATCTAATGTTTGATGAAGCCAGAAAGAATATCCAAAGGAAAAAAGTCAGTCTCTTCAAAAAATGGTGTTGGGAATTTGGGCAGCAACATGCAGAAGAATGAAACTGGACCATTTTCTTACACCATATTAAAAAATAAATTCAAAATAGATGAAAGGACTAAATGTGAGGCAGAAAACCATCAACATCCTAGAGGAGAACACAGGCAGCAACCTTTCTGACATCGGCCATAACAACCTCTTAATAGATATGTCTCCAGAGTCAATGGAAACAAAAGCAAAAATATGGAGAAAGGAGAACCTTCCTACACTGTTGATGGGAATGCAAACTGGTGCACCCACTCTGGAGAATAGCACGGAGATTCCTTAAGAATGTAAAAATAGAACTACCTTATGATCCCGCAATTGTGTTATTAGGTATTTATTCAAAGGATACAAAAATTCAGATTTGACGAGTTATTTGCACTCCAATGTTTACATAGGAATTTTCAACAATAGCCAAACTATGGAAAGAGCCAAAATCTTCATCAATGTATGAATGGATAAAAAAGATGTGGTGGTGGCGGTGGTTGTGGTTATGGTGGTGTATGTGGGGGGATATTTTTCAGCCATCAAAAAGAATGAAATCTTGCCATTTGCAAAGGTATGGATGGAGGTAGAATGTATTATGCTAAGGAAAATATTAAGCCAGAGAAAGACAAATACCATATAATTTCACTCATTTGTGGAATTTAAGAAACAAAACAGATGAATATATGGGAAGTAGGTGGAGAAAAAGAAAAGAGAGGGAAACAAAACACAAGAGATACTGAATGAAAGAGAACAAACTGAGGGTTGATGGAGGGAGGTGGGAGATAGGCTAGATCAGTGATGGGTATTAAGGAAGGCACTTGTAATGAGCACTGGGTGTTGTATGAATCACTGAATTCTACTCCTGAAACCAATATTACACAGTATGTTAATTAACTAAAATTTAAAGTAAAATTTTTTTTAAGAAAAAATAATGAGATCTTGACATTTTCAATGACATGAATGGAATTAGAATGTACTATGCTAAGCAAAATAAGTCAGTCAGAGAAAGAACAATGCCATATGATTTAAACCATATGTAGAATTTAAAAAACAAAACTGATAAACATAGGGGACGGAAAGGAAAAAGGAAATAAGATGAAAACTGAGAGGGAGGTAAAACCATAAGAAACACTTAACTGTAGAGAACAATCAGAGGGTTGCTGGAGGGGAGGTGGGTGGGGAAATGGGCTAAATGGGTGTTGGGCATTAAGGAGGACACTTGTGATGAGCATTTGGTGTTGTATATAAGTGATGAATCACTAAATTCTACTCCTGAAACCAATACTACATATTATTAACTAAACTGAATTTAAATATAATCTTGGGAAGGAAGGAAGGAAGGAAGGAAGGAAGGAAGGAAGGAAGGAAGGAAGGGAGGGAGGGAGGGAGGGAGGGAGGGAGGGAGGGAGGAAGGAAGGAAGGATGAAAAGTAAATAAAATCTTGAATGAGAAAAAAAATAGGGTTCCGGAATTTGGTCCTCTCCAGTGGAATCCAGGATGCTCCAAGCTGCCGTTTTCTAATCCCTAAGTGTACCTAGTTCCCTATAATTTAACCACTTCTCTTCTAAAGGAATATAAGAAAAGCAGTTCTCTAATTTAATGCGGGTTCTATAACAGCATACTGAAAAAGAGAACACTGTTTCTCTTGGTCCACTATTCCCATGCTCTTGCCTCTCCCTCAGCTGCTTTCTCAGAGTTAGAGCCATTCACTTACAATGTCCTCAAAGGCAGCGTTATCACAAGGTCACCCCTTGAGCAGCAGGCCCCTCATTCCCGACACCCATGACCTCGCCACCTCCATGTGTGTCCAAGCCTGTTGTTGGGGATCCTCAAGACCATCCTCAGGTTTAATACAAGGAATCACAGAAATGAGAATAGCTGTTATACTCATGGTAGTGGTGTATTACTGTGAAAGAATATAAATTAAAACTGGCAAAGATAAAGCTTATAGGGTCCAGGAAAGACCAAATTCAGGCTTCCAGTTTTTCTCTTACAGTAGAGCCATATGGACAGTGCTTAGTTCTTAACAATGATGTATGACAGCACATACAGAGTACTGTCAACCAGAGAAGCTTACCTGAGCCTGGGTGTCCAGGGTGTTTTGGGGGGGAGTCAGTCTCATAGCTATGAATTACTGCCTGGGTGGCTGACCTTAGTCTCCAGGCCCTCCTAAGGTCAAATTCATACCACATGGCTCAAGGCCCCCAACATAAGTCAAGTCGTTGGCATAGATTATCTGGGATGGCCCAAGGCCCAGTTAAACAATGACAATTTTATCAGGTACAATATTCTAAGGGTTTATAGTTACCTCCCAGGAGCCACAAGTAGGCCTTCTTTGAAATGTGTAGGTTTAGACCATCCCGAACTTCTGAGTTAACTCTTTTTTTTTTTTAAATGTTTTATCCATTTCTGAGAGAGAGAGAGAGAAACAGCATGAGCAGGGGAGGGTCAGAGAGAGGGAGATACAGAATCTGAAACAGGTTCCAGGCTCTGAGCTAGCTGTTAGCACAGAGCCCGACGCAGAGCTTGAACCTACAAACCTTGAGATCATGACCTGAGCCAAAGTCAGACGCTCAACCAACTAAGCCACCCAGGCACCCCCTAAGTTAACTCTTTATTGCAAAGACCACACAAAAGGTTTTCATTTTATTGTTCTTTGCCAAGAAAAGTACTAATTAGCTATAAAGACTTTGGTTGTGAGGGTCTGGACTTCTTTTCAAAACTTTTTTTTAAAGTATCTTAGACCATCATCTTGCAACTCTCCATCAATATTTCTTATTGAATAAAAGAGATAATAAATCATTGAGCTGAGCATTCTAAAAATTTCCCCAAATTTGTGAAAATTTAAAAAGTATAACCCATATTCCACATTCATAATTAAAGATTTTCCCAAAATTACCTGCAGCACAAGCAGTATACCCTGCCATCACCTCTGGGGTCCACCGCTCTAGCCTCATGATTAGCACACAGGGGAGAGGATAGTGTGGGCATCTCTCAAGCAATTGAAATACAGGCAAGGTTTTCCCATCATTTATAGAACCATTAAAGAGGTTGGCAAAGTCCAAAATTTAAAAAAATGAAATAGAAGACAAGACAAAATTTCAGAGCCTCACACCTGGTAGAGATAAATTCTGCATGAATTTTGTTTCATTTATGACTGTGTGAGTATGTAAATGTGTGTATGACTGTGTGTGTAAGTGTGTATAGGAGACTGTGTGGTTTCCATGTGGTGTGTGTGATATGTGGGAAGGAGTATGTGTGGTGTGGGGGTGTGCATGTGGCATGTGTTATATAGTTTAGTGTGTGGTTTGTGTGTGCCTGTGTGTGGTGTGTGATGTGTGCTATATGCATGAGTGGACTGGGTCCATTCACAATATGGATTATTCCTATGTCCCTTGGCTATTTGAAGACAGCATGATATGTGGTGAAGGGTCACACTTGACAGCCTGGAGGACTGAACTTAATTCTTGGCCCTGGCTCTTGGGAGCCTTGTACCATTGGACAAATTTCTTGATTTCTTTGGGTCTCAATTTTTTTTTTATCTGAGAATTATGGACATAATAATAGTACCTACTTCCTAATGTCATTAGAATTAAATGGAAAAGATATAAAATGTAAAACATTTAACACTGCCTCACTCGGTAAGGTAATTTGTTTTGTTATTGTCCTTTTTTTCCTGTTGTTATTACTATAGGACATGGTCAAATGGTTAGTGCTTGAGAAACACTAACTTAGGGGACATGATTAATGAAGCCAAAGTCCATGTCTCCTATCAAGCCAGTCGTATTCTTTTTTTTTTAAGTTTTTAAAAAATTAATTTATTTATTTATTCTTGAGACAGAGTGAGAGAGTGAGAGAGTGTGCATGAGCAGGGGAGAGGGAGAGAGAGAATCCCAAGGAAGCTCCTCGCCATCAAGGTGGAGCCTAATGCCGGGTTCAAACTCATAAACCACAAACCATGAAATCATGACCGAAGTTGAAATTAAGAGCTGGACACTAATCAAACTGAACCACCCAGGTTCCCCAAGCAAGTCATATTCTTTTTTAAAAATGTTTATTTATTTTGAGAATAAGAGAGAGAGTGTGAGTTGGGGGCATGGGGCAGAGAGAGAGAGAGGGAGTAATAGAATCCCAAGCAGGCTCTGGTTCTCAGCACAGCTTGAACCCACCAACTGTGAGATCATGACCTGAGCCAAAATCAATAGTCGGATGCTTAACCAACTAAGACACCCAGGCACCTCCATATTCTTAGAGCCTAAGGAAGGGATGGTGGTTTTGCACAGCCAGCCCTGATGGAGGGAATTCCTCTTAAGAGTATAGGTTCCCCTGCTGACAGTGAGTGGAAAGACTTACTTTCCAAAGAAACAAACAGCTGGCTACTTGCTTAGGCTGGAACAGTCTGCTTATTGTGTCAGGTGTGTTTTCTGCCTTTCTTTGCTATTCAATGCTAACATTATCACTAACAAGGCAGATTGACATCAGTTACTCCCTGATATGGTACTCTAGGGAGGAAATGATATCCCTTCTGTGGCATTCTTGCCAAAAATGCATGACCTCTATCAAATAATGAGAAAATAGCCAACAAACCAGAACTGAGGGTCACTCAGTAATCTTACCATATGTCAAAGTTAGAAAAGACTGAGGACTGGTTAGGAATGGAAAGTGACTAAAAACACATTTTAGTCAAATGTAATACAGGGTTCTGGTTGGACACTAGTGAAAAGCTCATAAAATGTGAAAAAGGACGGTAGGTTAGTTAACTTCTGTTTTTAATAGCTGGTGCTATGTTTACATAAAATGTTAGCATTAGGAAAAGCTGGGTGGAAAGTATTTTTTTGCCATTTTTGTAATTTTTATGTAAGTCTAAATTATTTTAAAATAAATGTAGGGGAGCCTGGGTGGCTCAGTTGGTTAAGCATCCAGCTTATGCTCAGGTCATGATTTCATGATTCATGGGTTTGAGCCCTGCATCGGGCTCCATGCTGACAGCTAGCTCAGAGCCTGGGGCCTGTTTCAGATTCTGTATCTCCCTGTCTCTCTGACCCTCCTCTGCTCATGCTCTCTCTCTCTCTCTCTCTCTCTCTCAAAATAAATAAAACATAAAAAATTAAAAAAAATGTAAAAGTGTATGTTATGTACACATATGTATTTATGCATGTAAACATATATAAATATGATCTATCTTGAGTGTATTGGCTGCCAGAAAGCCTTCAGTTTTACCCTCCTGAGATTTTTTTTATTAGCCTGCTCTTTGAAAAATTATGATTCTTCCATTATAAATTCCCTATTGATTGCTTTCATTATCACAGAAAAGTAAGCATTGTTTTCTAAAAAAGTTTCCTATTGAAAGAGCCTAAGTGTCCGTCAACAGATGAATGGATCAAGAAGATGTGGTTTATCTATACCATGGAATACTACATGGCAATGAGAACCATGAAATCTGGCCATGTGTAGCAACATGGATGGACCTTGAGGGTGTTATGCTGAGAGAAATAAGTCAGGCAGAGAAGGACAAATAACATATGTTTGCACATATAGGAGGATTAGGAGGAACTTAACAGAGGAACAAGGGGGAGAAGAAGGGAGGAAATGGTGGGGGAAAGGGAGAGAGGCAAACCATGAGAGACTCTTGAATGCTGACAAAAACTGAGGGCTGATGGATGTGGGGGGAGGAGGGATGGGCATGGAGGAGGACACTTGTGGGGATGAGCCTGAGTGTTATGTGGAAACTAATTTGACAATAAACTATATGTAAAAAAAAAAAAAAAAGACAAACAAAAAAAGTTTCCTATTGAACCCTCCAGGGAAGATCCCAAGTGTCACTGATTAATGAGGACTTATTATGATGTCACTAGTCCTCTGCCAACACTCCTATTCCCCAAAAGTCCAGGCTAAGGGCACACAGACACACCTTTTCATAAAGTGGTGTGTCTCCCCCTTGGAGAGAAAAGGTAGCAAGTGGCAAGCATCCAGTATGGGCTTGCAGGAAGCTGGGATTTTTAACTCCATAGATATAATTCCTTGACATGGAAATCAAACCCTCCAAAAACCATCTTCCACCCCAACACCTGGGAAGATATTCTTCCCTCTTCGTTATGTAGTTTGTTCAATACCTGAGACTATATGATTTGAATGCAAAGAGATCAAACTTTTAGACAGAGAAAAAATTATTTCTGAAGGAGTCCTGACAGCAATGAATCCCTTGGTACCAAGTCAAAAATCACTCTCATTTCTCAACACAAGAGAATAATTTCTCACTACGGTGAGAGCTCATTTAGGGAATCACATAAGGATTAATATAAACAACACCATTTCTTTCTATTAATAGAAGTGCACTCAAGTATCAGGCTGGTGATGTTAATAGTAATAATTTGTACATCAATATTACTGGCAATTCTATCCTCTATCTTTATAATAAAAAAGTGTGCATTCCTGAAGAAACCTGACACGTAGCAGGCTCTGAGAGGTCTGCCTTCATTACTTTGCCAGTTTGGATGTGAGGCGAGTTAGTGTAAATTGGAGGTGACCTCAGCAAGTCCTTTAGCAACTATTGTTTACACAAAATATATTAAGACACATTATTAAAGGGACATATTGTATGTTGATGTGCACATACAGGATAGGAAAGCTTGTTGGGAGGCTAAGATCAGAAGCTTGGATGGAGAGGGTAGAAAATGGCAGCAGAGTAGGAAGACTCTAGGCACATCTTGTCCCACAAACACAACTAGATAACTATACAATCATCCTAAATACCCCAGAAATTGACCAGAAGACTGACATAAAAACTACAATTAAAGAGAGAGAAAGGTCAAATCGAAGAAGGTAGTAAGTAAGGAGACATGGTTTAGGAGAGAGGCAGATCATAGTGCCAAGAAGAAGAGAGAGAGCTGTAGTTGCAAAAAAGGGTGAGAAAGAGTAGAGCACACAGGGAAATGAACAAGGAGAAAATTTCAGTAAAACCATTGGCTGGGAGAACAAGAAAGCCTGATTTTTATGAATTCTTGCAACCAGTGGGGCGTAAGCCTGGGTTTTTAATTTTTTTTTTGTTTTATTTATTTTTGAGACAGAGAGAGACAGAACATGAGTAGGGGAGAGGCAGAGAAAGGGAAACACAGAATCTGAAACAGGCTCCAGGCTCTGAGCTGTCAGCACAGAACCCGATGTGGGGCTCAAACCCACAAACGTGAGATCGTGACCTGAGCTGAGGTCGAACGATTAACCAACTGAACCACCCATGCGCCCCAGGCCTGGTGTTTTATTTTTTTTATTTTATTTTATTTTTTTATTTATTTATTTCTAGGAGAGAGATAGAGACAGCATGAGCAGGGTAGGGTCAGAGAGAGAGGGAGCCACAGACTGAAACAGGCCCCAGGCTCTGAGCTGGCAGCCAGCACAGAGCCCGACGCGGGGCTCGAACCCACGAACCGCGAGATCATGACCCAAGCGAAAGTCGGACGCTCAACCGACTAAGCCACCCAGGCGCCCCAAGCCTGGTGTTTTAAAGGTTAGTAGGCTTGACTGGGATAGAGCTCTAATGGCATCGGGTTGCTCCTGGAGAGGTGGTAGCCAAACAACCTGGAGGCAGAAGCATGGAAACGGCTATAGAAAGAACCCCAGGGACACACAGCAGGGAGATTATTCACTCTTCTTGGAGAATCTCCCTGAGAGGCAGCTTTCACAGAGAGGCCTGTCCAGGAGCAAAGGGGCTGGTCAACACCATCTGCCTTCCCCACTCTTCGGCATGAACATAGAGCTACCTGCAAGAACCAGCACAATACCAACACTGACTGCCTAACTTGCTTACAACAAGACCCAGACCCCTGCACTCTGGCAAGACAGCCCTTCTCAGTCAAGTTTGCCTCAGTCCAAGCATAGTGGTCTAGTGGTCCCCTCCCCTAGAAGATCAGCACAAACCCCTACCCACACCATGTCTCTAAAGCCTGGAGTTTCAAAGGTTAGTGTACATGCTGGGATAGAGTTTGAGGGCACTACCCTGCTCTGGTAGAGAAGGCAAAAAAAAAAAAAAAAAAGCACGAAATAAACACACAGAGGCAGTGTGAAAACATAGATCCGAAAAACACCTGGGATGCACAGTGGGGAGATTATTCCCTCTTCTAGGAGTTCTTCCCTGAGAAGCAGCATCCATGCTGACACCTCTCTGGGGACAAAGGAGCTGGCTAGTGCCATTTCCCTCTCCCACCCCTCAGCATAAACATAGAGCCACCTGTGGGAAGCAGTGCAGTGCTGACTTTGTCTAGAATAACTTTCTTATACCAATAACTTGCTTATCCCACACTCCTGCACTTAGGTGAGACAATCCTTCAGTCAAGCTCACCTCAGTCCCACTGCAGCAGGCCTCTTCCCCAGAAGACCCATAGAAAACCCTGGCCAGGACACATCTCCTGACAGAGTTCTGTAGGGCTTCACTTCTACTGGAAGTACTATCAGGTCTCATTTCACAAGCAAAGCAGAGCACACTCAGGTAAAACTCACCACATCTTGGCCAAAAAAACAAACACTGCATTTCAAGGCAGGCAAGGAGAGCCTCTGCAAACAGCTGGCCTGAAGGACAGAGCAGCCAAAACATAACAGCAGACTTCACACAGCACACACAAGAGACTTCCTGAAGGGCCAGCCCCTGGACACTACATAACTTCTTCAAAAAGCCATTATCCTCAGGAGCAGGAAACATAGCTGGCTTTTCTAACACAGAGAAGAAGGCAGAGACTGAGACAAAATGCCAAGATGGAGGGATACATCCCAAATGAAAGAGCAAGTTAAAACAATGGCCAGAAATCTAAGCAAAACAGATATAAGTAATTGCCTGATGGAGAATTTAAAACAATCATAAGCTGGGCTTGAAAAAAGAATAGAAGACTTCAGGGAAGCCCTAACCACAGAGATTAAAGAGTTAAAAAGAACTGTTAAAATATCTACACCACCAAGAGCAATCTACACATTAAATTCATTCCCTATCAAAGTGCCACCAACATTTTTCACAGACCTAGAGTAAACAATGACAACGTTTGTATGGAAACACAAAAGACCCTGAATAGCCAAACTAATCTTGAAAAAGAAAAGCAAAGCGGGAATCTTCCAGATTCTGGATTTCAAGCTTTATTACAAAGCTGTAGTCCTCAAGAGTATGGTACTGACACAAAAACAGACTAATAGATCAATAGAACAGAATAGGAAAACCCAGAAATGGACCCACAATTATATGGTCCACTAATCTTCAATCAAGCAGGAAAGAATAGCCAATGGAAAAAACACAGCCTCTTCAACAACTGGTGTTGGGAAACAATAAACAAAACTAACAGGCAACCATGGGAATGAGAGAAGATATTTGCAAATGACATACCTGATAAGGGGTTAGTATCCAAAATCTATTAAGAAATTATCAAATTCGGGGCGCCTGGGTGGCTTAGTCGGTTAAGCATCCGGCTTTCGCTTAGGTCATGATCTCGCGGTTCGTGGGTTCGAGCCCCGCGTCAGGCTCTGTGCTGACTGCCAGCTCAGAGCCTGGAGCCTATTTCAGAGTCTGTATCTTCCTCTCTCTCTGACCCTCCCCTGCTCACGCTGTCTCTCTCTCTCTCTCTCGCTCGCTCACTCTCTCTCCTAGAAATAAAATAAAAAGAAAAAAGAAATTATAAAATTCAACACCCAAAAAATAAATAACCTGGTTAAAAATGCTCAGAAGACATGAACAGACATTTTCCTAAAGAAGACATCCAATTGGCTAATAGACACATGAAAAGATGCTCAACATTCCTCATCATCAGAGAAATACAAATAAAAACCAAAATGAGATATTACCTCAGTCTTGTCAGAATGGCTAAAATTAAAACAGAGTAAATAACAAGTAATGGCAAGGATGAGGAGAAAGGGGAATACTGTTACATTATTGGTGGGAATGTAAACTATTGCAGCCACTCTGGGAACCAGTATGGAGGTTCCCCAAAGAGTTAAAAGTAGAACTACCCTATGATCCAGTAATTGTATTACTAGATATCTACCCAAGGATACAAAAATACAAATTCAAGGGATATTTGCACCTCAATGTTTATAGCAGCATTATCAACAATAGCCAAACTATGGAGAGAGCCCAATTGTCCAATGACTGACAAATGGATAAAGAAGATGTGGTACATATATATACAATAGAATATTACTCAGCCATAAAATGAAATCTTGCCATTTACAGTGATGTGGATGGAGTTAAGGGTATATTATACTGATAAAATAAGTCAGTCAGAGAAAGACATATAGCATATGATTTTGCTCATATGTGGAATTTAAGAAACAAAAGAGATAGACATAAGAGAAGGGGGAAAGATGGAGGGAAACAAACCATAACAGTTATCTTTTTAAGATAGAGAACAAACTGAGTAGATGAAGAGAGGTAGGTGGGGGATAGGCTAGATGGTGATGGAAGTAGAGCACTCATTATGATGAGCACCGTGATGTATGTAAGTGACGAATCACTGATTTCTACCTCTGAAACCAATATTTCACTGTATGTTAGCTAACTAGAATTTAAATGAAAAATTTGAAAAAAACACAACATATTTGTTAAAAAATATATTTGTAAATCAATGTGTTACATGATATCAATTACAGAATGGTTAAGAACCATATGATATTTTCAATAGACGCAGAAAATGCATTTGTCAAAGTACAACATTTATTCTTAAGAAAAACTCAACAACGTAGTTTTAGAGGGAACAAACCTCAATATAATAAAGGCCATATATGAATAACCCACACCTCATATCATCCTCAGTGGGGAAAAACTGAGAACTTTTCCTCTATGGTCAGGAACAAGACAGGGTTGTCCATTCTCATTATTGTTATTTAAATAGTATAGGAATTCCTAAGCACACCAATCACACAACAAAAAGAAATAAAAGTCATCTAAATTAGCAAGGAAAAATTCAAACTCTCACTATTTGCAGATGACACGATACTCTTTTTTTAACTTTTTTTTTTTAATGTTTTATTTATTTTTGAGACAGAGAGAGACAGAGCATGAGCAGGGGAGGGGAAGAGAGAGAGGGAGACACAGAATCTGAAGCAGGCTCCAGGCTCTGAGCTGTCAGCACAGGGCTCGACTAGGGGCTTGAACTCACGAACTGTGAGATCATGACCTGAGCTGAAGTTGGACGCTTAACCAACTGAGCCACGCAGGGATCCCTTTTTTTTAACTTTAAAAACTGTTTTAAATGTTTGTTTGTTTGTTTAATTTATTTTTAAATTTACATCCAAGTTACTTAGCATATAATGCAATAATGATTTCAGGAGTAGATTTCAGAGATTCATCCCTATGTATAAAACCCAGTACTCATCCCAACAAGTGTTTTCCTTAATGCCCCTTACCCATTTAGCCCATCCGCCCCACCACAATGCCTCCAGCAACCCTCAGTTTGTTCTCTATATTTAAGAGTCTTTTATGTTTTATCTCCCTCCCTGTTTTTATATTATTTTTGCTTCCCTTCCCGTATGCTCATCTGTTTTTTATCTTAAACTCCACATATGAGTGAAGTCATGATATTTGTCTTTTTCTGTCTGGCTAATTTCACTTAGCATAATACTCTCTAGTTCCATCCATGTTGGTGCAAATGGCAAGATTTAATTATTTTTGATTGCCAAGTAATACTCCATTGTATATCTATATATCTATATATATATACAACATCTTCTTTATCCATTCATTTGTCGATGGACATTCTGGCTCTTTCCATACTTAGGCTATTGTCAATAGTGCTGCTGTAAACATTGGGGTGCATGTGCCCCAACAAAATGACACACCTGTATCCCTTGGATAAATACCTAGTACTGCAACTTCTGGGATATAGGGTACTTCTATTTTTAATTTTTTTTTATTTTTAATTTTTGAGGAACCTCCATACTGTTTTCCAGAGTGGCTGCACCAGTTTGCTTTCCCACCAGCGGTGCAAAACAGATCCTCTTTCTCCACATCCTTGCCAAGATCTGTTGTTGCCTGAGTTGTTATTTTTAGCCATTCTGACTGGTGTGAGGTGGGATCTCATTGTGGTTTTGATTTGTATTTCCCTGATGATGAGTGATGTTGAGCATTTTTTCATTAAAACTGTTTATCATCTGGATGTATTCTTTGGAAAAGTATCTATTCATGTCTTTTGCCCATTTCTTCAATGGATTATTTGTTTGTTTGGGGTGATGAGTTTAATAAGTTCTATAGATTTTGGATACTAATCCTTTATCTGATATGTCATTTAAAATATCTTCTCCCATTCCATTTTTTACCTTTTAGTTTTGCTAATTGTTTCCCTTGCTGTGCATAAGCTTCCCCCCCTCATAGTTTCTTTATTTAGAATGGATGAATAATATATGAAAAAGAAATATTCATTTTCTTTTTTTTCTTTTATAGTTTATTGTCAAGTTGGTTTCCATTGAACACCCAGTGCTCATTCCAAAAAGTGCCATTCTCCATTCCCATCACCCCCCTTCCACTCCCCTCCATCCCATCTGCCCTCAGTTTGTTCTCAGTTTTCAAGAGTCTCTCATGGTTTGCCTCCCTCCCTCCCTCTCCTCAACTATTTTCCCCCTTCTCCTCCCCCATGGTCCTCTGTTAAGTTTCTTCTGTTACATGTATAAGTGAAAACATACGGTATCTGTCCTTCTCTGCCTGACTTATTTCACTCAGCATAACACCCTCAAGGTCCATCCACGTTGCTACAAATGGCCAGATTTCATTCTTTCTCATTGTCATGGAGTATTCCATTGTATACATAAACCACATATTCTTGATCCATTTGTCCGTTGATGGACACTTAGGCTGTTTCCATGATTTGGCTATTGTTGAGAGTGCTGCTATGAACATTGGGGTATATGTGCTCCTATGCATCAGGATTTCTGTATCCCTTGGGTAAATTCCTAGCAGTGCTATTGCTGGGTCATAAGGGAGTTCTATTGTTATTTTCCTGAGGAACCTCCAAACTGTTTTCCAGAGGGGCTGTACCAGTTTACATTCCCACCAATAGTGTAGGAGGATGCCCATTTCTCCACATCCTCACCAGCATCTAGAGTCCTCTGATTTGCTCATTTTTGCCACTCTGACTGGCGTGAGGTGGTATCTAAAAGTGGTTTTGATTTGTATTTTCCTGATAATGAGCGACGTTGAGCATCATTTCATGTGTCTGTTGGCCATCTGGATGTCCTCTTTGGAGAAGTGTCTGCTCATGTCTTCTGCCGATTTCTTCACTGGATTATTTGTTTTTTGGGTGTGGAGCTTGGTGAGTTCCTTATAGATTTTGGATACTAGCCCTTTATCTGATATGTCATTTGCAACTATCTTTTCCCATTCCATCAGTTGCTTATTAGTTTTATGGACTGTTTCCTTTGCCGTGCAGAAGCTTTTTTATCTTGATGAGGTCTCAATAGTTCATTTTTGCTTTTGTTTCCCTTGCCTCTAGACAGTGTTGTGTAAGTAGTTGCTGTGGCCGAGGCCATAGAGGTTTTCGCTGGCTTTCTCCTCTAGGATATTGATGTCTTCCTGTCTTACATTTAGGTCTTTCATCCGTTTTTTGTTTATTTTTGTGTATGGTGTAAGAAAAAAATGGACAGGCGGAACCTGGGTTTCTCTGTCAGTTGAGCGTCAGACTCTTGATTTCTCACGGTTCATGAGATTGAACCCCATATCAGAGCTCTGTGCCTGGAATTTTCTCTTTCCCTCTCCCTCTGCCTCTCTCTCTATCAAAAACAAATAAATAAACTTTAAAAACTGTGGGGGGACATGAATAAACATTTTTCCAAAAAAGACATCCAGATAGCTAACAGTCATATGAAAAGATGTTCAACATCACTTATCATCAAGGAAATACAAATAAAAATTAAACTGTTTTGAGATAACACCTCACACCTATCAGAATGCCTAAAGTTAACAACAAAGGAAATAACAGATTTTGGCGGGGATATGAGGAAAGGGGAATCCTCTTACACTGTTAGTGGGAATGCAAACTGGTGCAGCCACTCTGGAAAAGAGTATGGAGTTTCCTGAATTAGTTAAAAGTAGAATTAGCTTATGGTCCAGCCATCACGTGCTGGCTATTTACCCAAGGAATACAAAAACATCAGTTCAAAGGGATACATGCACCCTTATGTTTATAGCAGCATTATTTACAATAGCCATGAAGTTACCCACATCCATGAATTGATGAATAGGTAAAGAATATGTGGGATACATATATATGGAATATTATTCAGCCAAAACAAGAGAATGAAATCTTGCCTTTTGCACCAACATTGATGGAGCTAGAGAATACAATGGTAAGTAAAATAAGTAAGTCAGAGAAAGGCAAACACCATATGATTTCACTCTTATATGGCATTTAGGAAGAAACAAAAGAACAAAGGAAGAGAGAGATATATACAATCAAGAAACAGATTCTTAGTAACAGAGAACAAATTGATGGCCAGTGGGAGGTGGGTGGGGATTGTGTTAAACAGGTGATGGGGATTAAGGAGTGCACATTTTGTGATGAGCACAGGGTGATGTACAGATTGTTCAATCACCATATTGTAAACCTGAAACTAATGTAATACAATGTGTTAACTAGTTGGAATTAAAATAAAAACTGGTGCCTGGGTGGCTCAGTCAGTTAAGCATCTGATCTTTGATTTCAGCTCAGGTCACACATGAGCTCACGGTTTGTGAGATCAAGCCCCCCCATCAGGCTCTGTGCTGACAGTGAAGAACCTACTTAGAATTCTCTCTCTCTCTGTCTGCCCCTCACTTACTCAATAAAAACTTTTTAAAAAGTATAAATTCATGAAGTATTTAAGATTTCAGTTTTGTCCACTGAAAAGACTTAGAAATTATAACCAGCCTAATAGTATTGAGTATTCCTGGCCCCTAGAACAGATAATGGATTTAAAAATACCATTTTCCTATTTTAAGAAAACAATCAAGCACACTTGGAGAAATGACCAATTCCAGGTTGGCACAAGAAATATACAGGATGAGCTTGAAACTTATCATACTAGATAGCAAGAAATATAGCCTGTTAGGTTCATGACTAAAGTACTCAAGGGTCAACTTGAAAGGATTTCTACTGGCCAAAGACGGGACAACTTTAACTTGAATGATAATCATTCTAATTGATCAAAACTCATCATATTTGCTTAAAAATCATAATTTCAAAATGATGGAAAAATTAATTGACTACATTTAGAGAGTAATATAGGACAGATTTATCATCTTGACAACTAGTTATGTCAAAGAGGAAAAACAGGCATTACCCTGCCTTTCTTGTGTGATTTATACCAATGGGTAAACCAAAAGTAAAGAAGGAGAAATGTTCTTCTGAAGGTATTACAACCAAAATAATAATAAAGAATCATTTTAGAATATCATATTTTTAATCTCCAATAAATCAGTGGATTAATGGATTTAAGGATTGAGCATTAACACCTGCTAATATCACAAAAGATAAATTAGATAGGAGGGGCCTTCTGATGAAGAAACAGACCACCATACTCCATATTCCTGCCAAAGTAACCAAACTTGAATCTGATCAAGCCTCTGAACCGACTTGTAAGCAGCTCTTTGGACAGAGAAGCAGCAAGGTAAACAGCAGGATGACTACGCAAACAGAAACATCCACTCTAGGAGAAACTACAGGTCAATGACAGGGACCTTTAACAGAAAAATTATAAAGGAAAGAAGAGGTGGAAAGGGAACTTGCAAATTAAAAGAGACTTAAGACATTTTGAATTGTAAAATGTGTAAAGGACGAGACTTAATAATAACACCCAGGGATATTCTTTGGGTGATAAAACTATACGGGAATGCAAATGTGATTGTTATGAAATCGGTTGGTGGTCACTTTGATAAGGGAAGCAGGTGTGACTGTGGGGGGCACATAGAAGAGTTGCTGGGTGACTGGCAAGGTTCTATTTTTCACCTAGGCTTTAGTTACAAAGGTGATATCTTATAAAATATATTAGTCATACATTGATTGGTTTTCTGTATCTGTGCTTTATATTATAATAAAAGTAATTTCAAAACTTTATTCTATTTGGAATTTGTTTTGGAATTTAATGTGTGATAGTGACCTAACTGTTTTTTTCCCAAATGGTTAGAGAACTTGTAGAAGTTATGAGGTGGAAATACCCAAGTGACAACTCATATCATGTGTTTACAAGATGACTATTTATTCTTAAAACAGATGTCGAGGAAGTTAGACATAGAGGACAGGATTTTATTGTGAAGGCTTTAAAACTTGGCTGGAATGGGGTACCTGGATGGCTCATTCGGTTGGGAGTCCAACTTAGAGCTCGGGTCATGATCTCATGGTTTGTGAGTTCAAACCCTGAATTGGGCTCTGTGCTGACAGTTCAGAGCCTGGAGCCTGCTTCAGATTCTCTGTCTCCTTCTCTCTCTGCCCCTCTCCCACTTGTGCTCTGTCTCTCAAAAATGAATAAACATTTAAAAAATTAAAAAAAATTGGCTGGAATGAATGAGCATATGCCCAATTGAAATAAGTACTTATGTATACCAAAATGCATATGCTGGAATTTTCCTAGCAGCTTTATTCTCAAGAGCCAAAAACTGGAAACACATAATGTCCATAAACAGTAGAATGGGAAATAAATCGTGACATATCATGCTCAACGAATATGAACCACAATCTTGTTGAGCCAACAACATGGATGCATCCCACAAACAGTGCTGAGTGAATAAAGCTATATGATACTGTTTAAATTAAGTTCAAGAACAGACCATACTAGCATATTTAATATATGCCTTCATTTTAAAAAAAAATAGCAAGGGGAAGGGCTCCTGGGTGGCTCTGTTCATGATCTCATGGTTGGTAAATTTGGGTCCTGCCTCGGGCTGTGTGAGGACAGCTTAGAGCCTGGAGCCTGCTTCACATTCTGTGTCTCCTTCTCTCTGCCCCTCCCCCCACTTGAACTCTGTCTCTGTCTCTCTGTCTCTCTCTCTCTCAAAAGTAAAAAAATAAATAAATAGCAAGGGGAAAATATAGGCAGAAGAGTCAGCAGAAAGCAGGACACCATGGTAAATCATGAAACATAGGAAATGCTCCATGCCAGGTAAGTAGCCCTCAGCTAGTGTAGGAATGAATCTGCAACCCAGGACCCAGTGTTAAGTTGTAGGGGATGGCAGGGGTGACCTGCTCATCATTCTCCCTGAATTGATGCCAATGGGGGAGACATGACTGAGCCACAGACTACACGGCTGTAAAGGGACCGTAACAATCATCTTGCCCAGGATCTCCATCCCAGTAATGCTTGGGATTTATAAGTTCCAAATTTTCTCCAGTGGAGGTAGTGAGGAAGTGAGTGAGGAAGGGGGCATGGAGGTGGAGAGGACCCTCCCAAGCCTCGAGTGCAACTCAGGAAGGCACATGGTAACAAAACAGCCCTCTACTGTCTCAGGTCTGGACATAACAAAAAATCAGTGTAGTTACAGGAAGGCCCAGCTAAGGGATACACAGCAGCTGGAATCACCAGGGTTTGAGGGCTTCTGTTGATGTATCCTCATGAGTAAACATGTTACTACCTTAGCTCCCCACCTCTCCAAATCCTCTGTCCTTTACCCCCTTCTTCCTGCAGAACCAAAGGAATCCCAAACTCAACTGGCAACCACTCACACTGAAGAGTTAATTTCCAAAAGCCTCAATGCAAGCAGTATTGTGCTGTTGTGTGCCCAACTGTGGAAAGCTTAGCCTGATGCTCTTTAAAGAGATTTCTAGCAGGGGAAAGAAAATGTACAGGACATTTAGCGATCCTACACATGCTTGACTGGTGGAATCGTGGTGTGCCCTGAGCACTCTGGCTGCATCTGGATCATGGGTCTCAGGGAACCACCTCCTCCCTCACACATTCCCACTGGTGCTGGAAGCCAAAAGACAGTGACCAGGAGATAGGTTCTGCTGTTTCCACCATTTCTAGGTATGTGGTGTGATCTCTCAGGTTACTTAGTATTTCTGAGCCTTGCTTTCATAATATGTAAAACTGAGTCAATAATGCCACACTGTTAAATGAATTACAATACATAAAGTACAGAAGAAGTGCTTAACCACTGTGACTATTCTATGGGGACACTGTGGCCCTGAACCAGAGCCAAAGGGTGACTCAATTTACCTGTTGGCTGCATGGCTGTGAGCTGGGGACCTGCCTTCTCCTCTCCCCTCCTGGACCACCCAGCACCATCACACCCTGACAGCTAAGCCTGCTGCTGCACTTTTGTCCCCATGGGGCTCCCAGAACACAGAAGGGATAATAGACTTACCATGAAGGACAACTGGAGGGGTGAGAGGTGTTATGAATTGAATATTGTCCATTCTTCCCCCAATTCATATGTTGAAGCCTAATTTCCTAAATTATAATGTTTGGAGATAGGGCCTTTTGGAGGTAGTTGGGTTTAGATGAGGTGGGAGGTGGAGGTGGGTTAAATGTCTAGAGGATCAAGAAGTAAAAATTTCTAGGTATAAAATAAATAAGTTATAAAACATAATAAATTTAATATATAGCATGGTGACTATTATTAATACTGATATACTATATATTTGAAAGTTGCTATAGAGTGTATCTTTAAAGTTTTCATCATAAGAAAAAAATTGTAACTCTGTGAAATGATGGATGTGAATTAGACTTACTGTGGTGATCATTTCACAATGTATACATATATGGAATCATTCTTTTCCACACCTGAAACTAAACAATGTTATATGTCAACTAGATCCCTGTTGAAAAACAACAACAGCAACACTATGAGTGTGTCTATGAGAGGGTTTCTCAATGAGATAAATTAAATAATTAAATTAATAAAGTAAATAAATGGTACATCATGACAAATCAAACTGACTTCAAAACTGAGCAATATTGTTGCAGTGTTTTACAAGTCTCATTCTAAATTATTTTGTCCAAGAGACAATAAACATGCTATGTAGTTCTCACCTTTTTATCTTTGTATATCAATTTTAAATATAACATACCTGCATGTTTATGAGACAGAAAGGCAATGGGTGAGACTCTCCTCCTTTGCCTACAGGTCTCTGTGGACCAAGGGATGATCTCTGAAGCTCTGAGTATGTATAGCAGAATTCAGTGGGCACTTCCCACACATGTGTACATGCATGTTGCATTAATCATAGAGAGACTTAGATATTAAAGGAAGGCATAGGCTATGAAGTGTAAGCAAATTACACCCACAAATAAAATCATCTCCACAATGACTCCACAAATGCACCACACAACCTCAGACAGATTGCTGCATACATTTGCCATCTCTCTATTCAATACAAAATGCAGTTACTACCTCCAGCAATGTCGACTTACATCCACATCAAGCACGCAATGCGACCTTGACTCACCCAGAGGTATATGTAATCACCCACCAACCTCTCTCCCCACCACCCACACTCAGCCAAACCAAGCTGCTGATCAAGAACCAGAGGTACTCAGGTGCCTGGGGTCAAGGAAGAAGCCTCAAGATGGGGAAGGAGAGATTGCATCCTGAATTCCTTGTGTTCTGGGAATTCCAGGGAAGCACTAGAAGCCTGGCCAGAGATGGATAGGCCAAGGTGGAGCAACTGCACGGTGGAGCAACCTCCTTCTGGAGGACAGTCCAGAATACTCTACAGGTATTCAGGCATATTTAAGAGTAATTAAATGAAGAAGTGTGAATGAAGGATTGATCGAGTGGTTGAGTTGTTATTCAGTACAGCAATTTATTGTATGCAAATAGGAAGTTCTTGAAGGCCTGGACTTTTTCTTATTCTTTTCAGTGATTAATAAACACTATTTTGTGGGGCGCCTGGGTGGCTTAGTTGGTTAAGCGTCCGACTTTCGCTTAGGTCATGATCTCACGGTTCGTGGGTTCAAGCCCCGCGTCGGGCTCTGTGCTGACTGCCGGCTCAGAGCCTGGAGCCTGTTTCAGTCTGTGACTCCCTCTCTCTCTGACCCTCCCCTGCTCACGCTGTCTCTCTCTCTCTCTCCTAGAAATAAATAAAACATTAAAAAAAATTTAAAAAAAAATAAATAAACACTATTTTGTGTCTACTCTCTAACTAAACCTTCGTCTTCAAGTTTGGAAAGTTCTTGGTATGCCTTTTGCTACTTTTTCCCTCCTTCCCTCGCCACCTCCCTCCTTTCCTTTTTCCCATCTCTTCTTTCCCTTTTCTCTACTTTCTTTGCTGCAGTTGCACTTCATTTAAAGAGGCATTTAAGGTAACACAGATATTGGCACTTTGTTGATGACTTTCTCAATCAGTGTATAACTATGAATGAAGGAATGAAGGAGGGATAAGTGAAGGTCCAGGAAAGGTGACAAAGGGGGCACCTGAATGGCTCAGTCAGTTGAGCGTCCGACTTCGGCTCAGGTCATGATCTCACGGTTCATGAGTTTGAGCCCCGCGTCAGGCTCTGTGCTGAATGCTTGCTCAGAGCCTGGAGCCTGTTTCGATTCTGTGTCTCCTTCTGTCTCTGCCCCTCTCCCGTTCATGCTCTGTCTTATTCTGTCTCTTAAAAAATAAATAAATGTAAAAAAAAAAAAAAAAAGATGATACAGCCTCCTTCAAGCCAAGGCAGTTTATAGCCCACCAGTCAGACAGACAAGTACTTTTCCTGTCTTCCCTGTTTTAAGCAGTCCTCGAAGTGCTTCTGAAGTCAGATAAAGTCAGCAGAGATAGAGAAATGAGAAGTTGTCTTCCTAATACCCCTGAAGAGTGTAGGTCAGTATCCTACCTTTTCCTTCCAAGTTCTTTCCTCCTGGCACTTGTCTTGGCAGGTAGGTCCCAACTCTACTCACACCAATGTTATCTCCAGGGAAGAAGCCCTCACAGGAGCCCCTGAGGCCCCAGCTTCCTGGGCTTCCCCTTCTGAGACATCACTATAATTTTGTCATTTCTAGAATGATAAATAAATGGAATGATATAGTACGTGACCTATTGAGATTGACCTTTCACTGCATAATTACCTAAGCTCTATCCAAGTTGTATCAATAATCCATTTGTTTTTATTGCTATGTAGCATTCTATAGTATTCTATGGTGGCACTACAGTTTGTTTAACCATTCTCCTACTGACAAGCATTTCAGTTGTTTCCTGGTTTGAGCTGTTATAACTAAATGTGTTATGAACATTTATTTATAGTCTTTGTGTGTGTGTGTGAACATGAGTTCAGTTCTCTGAGATAAATACCTAAGAATGTGATTGTTGAGTTGTAATGTAAGTTCATGTTTACTATTGAAAAAAATTACCAGATTCTTTCCAGAGTGGCTGTACCATTTTACATTCTGACCAGAAATGAATAAGTGATCCAGTTTCTCTCCTCACTACCATTTGGTGTTACCACTACTTTTTATTTTAGCCATTCTTCAGAGTGTTTGTAGTATCTCCTTGAGATTTTAATTTGTACTTCAATAATAAACATCAATGTATTTTCATGCCTTTGTGTTATTTTTTAATGAGATTGTTTACTTTTTTTTACCATTGAGTTCTGAGAGTTTTCTAGGTATCGTATATATGAGTCCTTTGTCAGATATGTGGTTTGCAGGGAGGAAGAGTTAAGATGGTGGAAAAGTAGGGGAACCCTGGGCTTTCTAGTCCCTCAAACACAGCTGTATCACTTGGAATATCAAGGAAATTGACCTGCAGAGTGACAGAATTATCTCCACGGTTAGAGGAACACAGCGTGGCAATTGCGAGGTATGTGGAAGTGAAGTGGGAGAGAGAAATATTGCAGTGCCACAGAGGGGAGGGAACCCTTTCCATGGAGAGACAAAAGGAGAGAAAGAAAGAGGGTTTAGGAGAGTGCAGTCTCAGGGTTCACACAAGAGGAATATCTCTCTGGATCACAGACTGGTGAGCGAGAAGTACTCAATGTTGCATGGTGATTGTTGTTGTTGTTGTTGCTGCTGTTGTTTTGCAAACAGCATTTGGAGAGCAAACCCTGAAGTTTTGGAAGGGTGTGATTTTCTCAAGAGCAGATTTTGCTCTGGGGAAGAAGGAGCTGGTCCTGCGATTGATAGCATGGTACAGAGACCTCTCTGGACACTTTTGGAAGAGGCTATATTGCCTTCCTAAAGGACAAAGACTCTGCAGGCATCAGCAAAAGGCCTTTTATCAACAGGGGACAGAGGTGCACTCAGAGGGAATATAACCTTTGCTGCTTTTCACTGTGCTGCACCATAGATTTTACACACTGTGTGGGCATAGTAATGTTTTTCTGGGACAAAGGATATGAGACACAGTGTAGAGACGCTCTACTCCACAGAAGGGGAGCAGGTCCATGCGGTGCCAGGTCCATTAAGACTTAAAGTTATGCCTCCCGTTTTGGCTTTCTTCTTCAATATTACTATGGCTATTCGGAGTCTTTTGTGGGTCCACACAAATTGTAGGATAGTTTGTTCTAGTTTTGAGAAGAATGCTGGTGCAATTTTGATTGGGATTGCATTGAATGTGTAGATTGCTTTGGGTAGTAATGACAGTTTAACTATATTTATTCTTCCTGTCCATGACCATGGAATGTTTTTCCATTTCTTTGTGTCTTCTTCAATGTCCTTCATAAGTTTTCTATAGTTTTCATCATACAGATCTCTTATATCTTTGGTTAGGTTTATTCCTAGGTATTTTATGGTCTCTTGTGCAATTGTGAATGGGATCAGTTTCTTGATTTCTCTTTCTGTTGCTTCATTGTTGGTGTATAAAAATGCCACCAATTTCTCTATGTTGATTTTGTACCCTATGACTTTGCTGAATTCATGGATCAGTTCTAGTAGGCTTCTGGTGGAAGTCTGTCGGGTTTTCTATGTAAAGTATCATGTCGTCTGCGAAAAGTGAGAGTTTGACTTCTTCTTTGCCAATTCTGATGCCTTTTATTTCCTTTTGTTGTCTGATGGCTGATGCTAGGACTTCCAGCACAGTTAAACAACAGTAGTGAGAGTGGACATCCCTGTTGTGTTCCTGATCTCAGGGGGAAAGCAAATCAGAGGACTCTAGACGCTGGCGAGGATGTGGAAAAATGGACATCCTCCTACACTGTTGATGGGAATGTAAACTGGTGCAGCCCTCTGGAAAACAATGTGGAGATTCCTCAAAAAATTNGTGTGCAACAGCTAAAATGAATAAGGTATATTTTCATATACCAACATGAACAGATCTTATAGCACTCCTAAGAATTTACCCAAGGGATACAGGAGTGCTGATGCATAGGGGCACATGGACCCCAATGTTCATAGCAGCACTCTCAACAATAGCCAAAACATGGAAAGAGCCTAAGTGTCCATCAACGGACGAATGGGTCAAGAAGATGTGGTTTATCTATACAATGGAATACCACATGGCAATGAGAAAGAATGAAATCTGGCCATGTGTAGCAACATGGATGGAACTTGAGGATGTTATGCTGAGCCAAATAAGTCAGGCAGAAAAGGACAGATACCATATGTTTGCACGTATAGGAGGATTAGGAGGAACTTAATGGAGGAACATGGGGGAGAAGAAGGGGAAAAATAGTGGGGGAGAGGGAGGGAGGGAGGCAAAATATGAGGGACTTTTGAATGCCAAAAACAAAGTGAAGGCTGATGGGGGTTGGGGGAGGGAAAGGGGGGTGATGTGCTTGGAGGAGGGCACTTGTGGGGATGAGCACTGGGTGTTATATGGAAACCAACTTGACAATAAACTATTAAAAAAAAAAAAGACTTCAAGTTATGACCTCCAGCCACACTCCAAAGAAAAAACGCAGGAGAGTTGTGGCACAGGGTGAACTAATTTCCCTCGCTATTTTTGGAAGCTGCCTGAATAGTGAGGGGTGTGAGATCTCCTGTACTAGGATGAGAAATTGGGGTCGCACCATTTACCCCCCAATACCAAAATGGTGGGACTTCAGAAAGCAACAGAATGGCCCCCAGTGGAAGCAGAACCGCTAACACCAAACTCAACCCCCTGTGCCTGAAACTGCTTATTTAGTGGGACAAGACTAACTCTGAGCCAATGTAGTGAGCCTCCTCCAGAGGAAATGCACAACCAGCACCCCACGTGCACCAAGTGTACTGAAAATCAAGTGCTTCCAAATGACACTTTCAGTTCTGGTAGAAATAAGACCAGCCTTACCTTTCTTTCTTTCTTTTTTTTTGAAATCAGACTCATAGTTTCTTGTGTGTTTTCTCTCTCTCTCTCTCTCTCTCTCTCTCTCTCTCTCTCTCTCTCGGATCAGGCTTCTTTATTATTTTCTTTTCCTTTCTTTCCTTCTTATTTTTTTCTTTCTTTCTTTTTTCCTTCGAAGTTACGCTTAACATTTTTTGATTCTCTGTTTGTTTTTGTTGTTGTTGTTGCATTTCCTTTCCTTTCCTTTTCTTTCTTTTTTTTCCCTTTGAATCAGGGTTGTTCCCCACCCCTCACCCCCGGCTTATTTTAACAAGCAAATCAAGCACCCCTAGTTAAAGCTCCAAATATTCCCCAGTACAAGAAAAGAAGAGTACTGCAGAAGACTGACCAGTGGAAAAGAGAAACCAAAATGCAACAACAGAGTGCACATAGCATACACTACCAACACTTCCTGAAGTGCCAGGCTCTGGACAGTATATGACCCCTTTTTAGTATAGTATTACTCTCAGGTTCAAGAAACAAAACAAACTTTTAAAACACACAAAAGGCAGAAATGTAGCCAAAATGACAAGATGAAGAAATTCTCCTGAAACAAAGGTCAAAAAGAAATTACAACCAGGTGCTTGTTCAAAACATTTATAAGCAATATATCTTAATAATTTATTTAAAAAACAATCATAAGACTACTAGCTGGACATGAAAAAAGCATAGGAGACACAAAAGAAACATTGCTGCAGAGATCAAAGACCTAAAAACTAGTCAGACTAAATAAAAAATGCTTCAATAGATGCAAAATCAACTGAATATAGTAACAGGGTTTAAAGAAACAGAGGAGAGAATAAGTGATATAGAAGATAAAATTATGAAAATAACAAAGCTGAAAAAAGATGGAAAGTATTAGATCACGAGGAGAGACATAGAGAATTTAGTGATTCCATAAAATAAAACAATATCCATATCATAAGGGTCCCAGAAGAAGAGCAGGATAAGGGGGCAGAAGGTTTATTTGAACAAATTATATCATAGAACTTCCCTAACCTGGGAGAGAAAATAGGCATTCAAGTCCACAAGGCACAGAGAACTCCCCTCAAAAACAACAAAAGCAGGTAAACAAAATGACATTTTATAGTGAAACTTGCAAAATATAAAAATAAAGAGAGAGGGGCACCTGGGTGGCTTAGTCGGTTGAGCGTCCGACTTTCGCTTAGGTCATGATCTCGCAGTTCGTGGGTTCGAGCCCCATGTCGGGCTCTATGCTGACTGCCAGCTCAGAGCCTGGAGCCTGTTTCAGTCTGTGACTCCCTCTCTCTCTGACCCTCTGCTCACGCTGTCTCTCTCTCTCTCTCCTAGAAATAAATAAAATATTTAAAAAAAAAATAAAGAAGAATTCTGAAAGCATCTAAGTACAAAAGATCTTTAATGTTCAAGGGTAGACACATAAAGTAGTTAGCAGACATGTCCACTGAAACTTGGAAGGCAGAAGGGAGTGGCAAGAAATATTCAATGTGCTGAATGAGAAAAATATGCAGACAAGAATTCTTTATCCAGCAATGCTGTCATTCGGAATAGAAAGAGAGATAAAGAGTTTCCCAGGAAAACAAAAGCTAAAGGAGTTTGTGACCATAAACCAGCCCCACAAGAAATTTTAAGGGAGTTTATCTGAATGGACAAAATCAAGAATACCAAAGTAACAAAGACTATGAGGTACCAGAGAACATCACCAAAACACCAACTGTATGGGTAACACAATGGCACTAAATTCACATGTTTCAATAATCACTCTGAATGTAATGGAGTAAATGCACCAATCAAAAGACACAGGGTATCAAAATGGATTTAAAAAATACACGTCTATTTGCTGCCTACAAGAGAGTCATTTTAGACTGAAAGACACCTGAAGATTGAAGGTCAGAGGATAGAGAACTGTTTATCATTCTAATGGATCTCAGAAGAAAGCCAGAGCAACAATATTTATATCTACAAATTAGATTTTAAAACAAAGACTAACCAGAGATAAAGAGGGGCATGATATCATAATTAAGGAGTCTATCAGTCAAGGAGATCTGACAATTATAAATATTTATACCCCCAACTTGAAGACCCAATTTTATGAATCAATTATTCACAAACATGAAGAAATTCATTGATAATAATACCATGATGGTAGGGGACTTTACTACCTCACTTACAGCAATGGGCACATTATCTAAGCAGACTATCAACAAGGAAACTTTGAAAGACACACTGGACCAGACAGACTTAACAGATACATTCAGAACATTTCATCCTAAAGCAGCAGATTATACATTGTTCTCAAGTGCACATGAAACATTGTCCAGAATAAATCATGTCCTGGGTCATAAATCAGCCCTCGACAGATACAAAATGATGCGTATTTTCAGACCACAAAGCTATGGAATTGAAGTCAACCATAAGAAAAAAGTTGGAAAGCCCTCAAATACATGGAGGTTAGAGAACATACTACTAAAGGATGAATGAGTTAGCCAGGAATTTAAAGAAAAAATTGAAAAAAATAAATGGAAGCAAATGAAAATTAAAACATAACAATCCAAACCCTTTGGGATGCAGCAAAGGCAGTCCTAAAAGGAAAGTATATTGCAATTCAGGCCTATGTGAAGAAGCAAGAAAGGTCTTAAATACACAGTCAACACTTAAGGGAGCTAAAAATGGAACAGCAAATAAAGCTGAAAGCTAGCAGAAGAAGGGAAATAATAAAGATTAGAGAAGAAATAAACTATAGAGAAACAAACAAACAACGGCAGCAAAAACAAAACAAAACAAAACCTAGTAGAACAGATGAATCAGAATTCGTCCTTTGAAAGAACTGACATTGATAAACCCCTAGCCAGATTTATCAAAAAGAAAAAAAAAAGGACTCAAATATATAAAATCACAACTTAAAGAGGAGAGATCACAACCCATGCCACAGAATACATAATTTTAAGATAATTCTATGAAAAGTTATATGCAAATGAGCTGAGTAATCTGGAAGAAATGAACAAATTTCTAGAAACATTCAAACTATCAAACTGTAACAAGAAGAAATAGAAAATTTGAACAGACCCATAACCTGCAAAGATATTGAATCAGTAATCAAAAATCTCTGAAGAAACAAGAGTCTTGGGCCACTTGACTTCCCAGTGAAATGCTACTAGACATTTAAAGAAGAGTTAATACCTATTCTTCTCAAATTGTTTCAAAAAATAGAAATGGAAGGAAAGCTTCCAAACTCAGGTATGAAGCCAGCATTACCTGGATCCCAAAAACAAAGACCCCACTAAAAAGGAGAATTATAGGCCAATAGCCTTAATAAATATGGATGCAAAAATTCTTGACAATATACTAATAAGTCAAATTCATCAGTACATTAAAATAATTATTCACCATCATCAAGTGAGATATATTTTTGGACTGCAGATCTGGTTCAATATTTGCAAATCAACAGGATACACCTCAAAAAAAAAAAAAGGTTAAGAACCTTATGATGCTCTCAAAAGATGCAGAAAAAGCATTTGACAAAACATAGCATCCATTCTTGGTTAAAACCTCAAAGTAGGGAGCCAAGGAACATATCTCAACATTATAAAGACCATATCCGAAAGACCCAAAGTGACTATCATTCTCAAAAGGGAGAAACTGAGAGCTTTCCCTCTAAGGTAAGGAACATGACAGGGATGACCACTCAACATTGTACTGCAAGTCCTAGCCTCAACAATCACACAACGAAAAGAGATATAAGGCATCCAAATTGGCAAAGAAATCAAACATTCACTCTTCGCAGATGACATGACACTCTGTGGAAATCCCAAAAGATTCGACAAAAAAACTGCTAAAACTGATACATAAATTCAGCAAAATTGCAGGATATAAAATCCACATACAGAAATTGGTTGCTTTCTATATACCAATAATGAAGCAGCAGAAGGAGAAATCAGGAATCTTTCCCATTTACAATTGCATCAAAAACCATAAGATATGTAGGAATGAACATAACCATTCAGGTAAAAGATCTGTATGCTGCAAACTATAGAAAGCTTAAGAAAGAAATTCTGAAGAAGACTCAAAGAAATGGAAAAACATTCCATGCTCTTGGATCAAAAGAACAAATACTGTTAAAATGTCGCTATCATCCAAAGCAATCTACACATTCAATGCAATCCCTATCAAAATAACACCGACATTCTTCACAGAGTTAGAACAAAAAAAATTCTGGGGCGCCTAGGTGGCTCAGTCAGTTAAGCATCTGACTTCAGCTCAGGTCATGATCTCACAGTTTGTGCCCTCCAGCGGGTTCTGTACAGGCAGCTCAGAGCCTGGAGCCTGTTTCAGATTCTGTGTCTCCCTCTCTCTCAGCCCCTCCCCTGCTCATGCTGTCTCTCTCTCAGAAATAAATAAAACATTTTTAAAAATGGATCGCTTTCTTTTTTTTTTTTTTTAACGTTTTTTATTTATTTCTAGGAGAGAGAGAGAGGGACAGCGTGAGCAGGGGAGGGGCTGAGAGAGAGGGAGTCACACACTGAAACAGGCTCCAGGCTCTGAGCTGGCAGTCAGCACAGAGCCCGATGCGGGGCTCGAACCCACGAACCGCGAGATCATGACCCAAGCGAAAGTCGGACGCTTAACCGACTAAGCCACCCAGGTGCCCCCAAAAAATGCACCACTTTCTTTCACCATACAGAAAAATAATTCAAAATAGATGAAAGACCTAAATGTAAGACCATCAAAATCCTACAGGAGAAAATAGACAGCAACTCCTTTACCCTTGACCACAGCAACTGCCTACTTAGGCATGTATCCAGAGGCAAGGGAAACAAATGCAAAAATAAACTATCTGGATCTTATCAAGATAAAAAGCTTCTGCACAGTGACGGAAACAAAACTAAACAAAACTAAACAAAACTAAAAGGCAACTGATGGAATGGGAGAAAATATTTGCAAATGACACATCTGATAAGGGGTTAGTATCGAAAATCTATAAAGAATTTATCAAACTCAGTGCCCATAAAATAAATAATACAGTGAAGAAATGGACAGAACACATAGACACTTTTCCAAAGAAGACATCCAGAAGTCTAAGAGACATATGAGAAGATGCTCAACGTTACTCATTCATCAGGGAAATACAAATCAAAACCACAGTGAGATACTCCCTCACACTGGTCGGATTGTCTAAAATTAAGAACTCAGAAAACAACAAGGGCGCCTGGGTGGCTCAATGGGATGCGCGGCTGACCTTGGCTCAGGTCGTGATCTCACAGCTCGTGGGTTCGAGCCCCGCGCCAGGCTCTGTGCTGACAGCTAGCTCAGAACCTGGAGCCTGCTTCAGATTCTGTGTCTCCCTCTCTCTCTCTGACCTTCCCCTGTTCGCTCTGTCTCTCAAAAATAAACAAAACATCTTTAAAAAGATTTTTTTTAAAATAAAAACAAAAGATGTTGGCGAGAATGCAGAGAAAGAGGAACTTTAGTAATGTTGGTGGGAATGCAAACTGGTGCAGCCACTCTAGAAAACAGTATGGACATTCTTCAAAAAATTAAAAATAGGGGCACTTGGATGGCTCAGTCGGTTGAGTGTCTAACTTCAGCTCAGATCATGATCTTGAGGTTCACAGATCTGAGCCTCGAGCTGGGCTCTGTGTCGACAACTCAGAGCCTGAAGCCTGATTTGGCTTCTGTGTCTCCCTCTCTCTGCCTCTCCCCCACTCGCTCTCTGTCTCTCTCTCTCTCAAAAATAAACACTAAAATAAATTTTTAAAAAATTAAAAATAGAACAACCCTACAACCCGATGTGGGAAACAAAGGCAGAAGGAAATGGCAGATAAAATTAAATTTGCTTAGGATCTGCAGCCCATTGACAAATACTTGAGGCTGGCAGAGTATAAAATTTCTCTAGGAACTCCCTACTGTCTTAATGTTTAATTCTTTGCTAGAGGGAAAAACAACCTTACCTTGAGAATGGCTGGGCTTCCAGTATCCTGTGAGTCTTTAGCATGTGAAAGTTCCTTTGGAAACTTCCCCTTGACTTTATACCCTCCCCCCCCCCCCCCGCCCCAACTCTCAGGTATATAAAGTCTCTCCTCATGGGCCTGGGGCAGCACTTCCTGCCCACAGGTCCTGTCCCTGTTCTTTAATAAAATCACCTTTTTTGCACCAAAGATGTGTCAAGAATTCTTTCTTGGTTATTGACTCCAGACCCCCACCACTCCAAAAAACCTTCATCACAACCCAGCAATTGCACTACTAGATATTTATCCAATACAAAATGCTGATTCAGAGGGGCACATGCACCCCAATGTTTATAACAATGCTATCAACAATAGCCAAATTATGGAAAGAGCCCAATGTTCATCAACCGATGAATTAATAAAGAAGATGTAGTATGTTTTTGTATGTATATATTACAAATGTTACTCAGAGATTTAAAAAAAATGAAATCTTGCCATTTGCAACAACCTGCATGGAACTAGAGTGTATTACGCTAAGCAAAATAAGTCAATCAGAGAAAGACAAATATCATATCATTTTACTCATATGTGGAATTTAAGAAATAAAACACATGAACATATGGAAAGTGAAGGAAAAATAAGATAAAAACGGAGAAGAAGCAAACCATAAGACACTCTTGAATACTGAGAACAGGCTGGGGTTTGCTGGAGGGAGATGGGTGGAGGGATGGGCTGGGAGGGTTTGACATTGGGGAGGGCACTTATTGGGATGGACACTGGGTGTTCTGTGTAGGTGACAAATCACTGGGTTATATCCTGAAACCAATTTACACTGTACATTGACTAATTTGAATTTACATAAATAAAGTTTAAAATAATATGCTCAAATAGCTTATGGAAGTCATAGACACACAACTAAAATAAATCTAAATAATGAAGCGTCATCAAATAGATATTAGGATATTGAAATTTTAAAAATGAAATTAAGTAGAATTTATGGAGTTTAAATTTATTAGGGTGTTTCATCAACAGATTTGAGCAGGCAAAAGAAAGAACCAGTAAACCTGAAGAGAAGAAAATCAATCATAAATTCTGAAACAGAAAATAGAGAAATAGTCTCTGAAAACAGTACACCAACCAATTAAGCATATTAAACATAATGGGAGTTCAGAAGGTGACAAAAATGAGAAAAGAGTAGCAACAACATTTGAAAAAATACTACCTGAACACTTTCCAAATTGATGAACGACATGAATCTACATATCAAAAAAACATCAATGATCTCTAAACAGGGTAAAGTACAAAAAGACTCACAGTTAGACACATTATAATCAAACTGTGACAAGCCAAAAACAGAGACTACTGAAAGCAGCAAGAAGGAAGCAAATTATATGCAAATGATTATCACTTAGAATAATAGATTTCTCATCAGAAATGACAAAAAGCCAAGTGCAGTGAGACAATGTGTTCAAAGTGCCTAAAAAAGATTTGTTACCCAAACTATTCTTCAAACTGAAAAACATTTATTTCCATATACACACATCCTGAGGACTTTTACTATAAAAGTGCTAATAAAATTCCTTCTGCTGAAATGAAAGGACACTTTATGGTCACTTGAATCTGTACAAAAAAATAAAAGTAACTACATGGGTAAATACAAAAAAAATTTTTTAAAGATATGTGGTTTGCAAATACTTTTTTTTCTGTCTGTATCTTGCCTTTTAAGAAGGTCTTCTGCAGAATGAAGTTTTAATTTTGACAAGGTCTGATTTAATGTTGTTTTCTTGGGGCACCTGGGTGGCTCAGTTGGGTAAGCACTGGAATTCAGCTCAGGTCATGATCTCATAGTTGATGAGGCCAAGCCCTGTGTCCAGCTCTGTGTTGATAGTGCAGAGCCCGGAGCCTATTTTGGATTCTGTCTCTGCCTCTCTCTCTGCCCCTTCCCTGCTCACACTCTGTCTCTCTCATTTTCAAAAATAAATAAACATTTTAAAAACTGATGTATTCTTTTATGGATCATACTTTTGTTGTCATTTCTAAGAACTCTTCATTAAGCTCTAAGTCCTGAGGATTTTCTCCAGTTTTATAGTTTTATATGTAATGTAGTTTTCTCTGTAATATTTAAATCTGTGATTCATTTTGAGCTGATTTTTGTGTAAAATGTGAGCAGTTTCTCAAATAAAGTGTGCTCATCTTCTAACAAACTTTATATATACTAACCTAGCCATCATTTACTATGCCTTGCTCCATAATGGGCTAAAGGGCTAAATTACAAAAAACAAAAACAAAAACAAAACAAAAAGAGAGAGCAACTGCTAGAGCACAGTAAAGCAGAGGTAAAATTCTTTGTCCTAGGTTTGGGGCTGTCTGGGAAGCCAGGTTCTAAATAACAAAGAAGTAGAGGTATCTTGCAGCCCTGTAGTGCAGCCCTGGCCTGGAGGTCTAGAAAGTTGCCCAAGGAAAAATAAATATTTTTATAAACAATAAATTAGTCATGGAGGCTCAGAATATTATATAAATGTTAAGAAGATAGACTTAAAATGTGATTTAAATGTTTTCATTATTAAAATATATTTTTCCACAGGCATTACAATGGAAAAATGGACAATGAAAATTTCTAGAATAAAATTTTTTAAAGGAAATTATAAAAGATATTTTGGGGACAACTGCGGGAAATTTGAATGTGAACTGACATATGACAATATGTTAATATTGATTTTCTTAGGTCTGACTTTGAATAGCCTAATGATGTCTACAACTTTCACATGGTGGGGAAGCTGAGGATGCATTAGAGAAAAAGAGAATGTGGCAAAATATTTATCAGTGTTGTATTTAGATAGAGAGAGCACTGGTGTTTGTTGTGTCATTATTTTAATTATTCACCGTATTTTCAAAATTAAAAGGTAGATGTTGGAACAGCGGAGAATTACCAGGCTTCCTTCCATAGCAACAATTGCCTGAGTCCTTGTGAGGAGCTAAGGTCCAGCTGAGCAGCCCCTCTATATTACATGTGCTATCTTAAAGGCCTTTTGGACACCTAGAGAGATGCTTTAACCCCAGAAATATGGCAGCATCACTTAGTGCTACCTACATCGTAGGTATAGGACAATGAAAAACACAGCCATTGCTTATTAACCGTAGTAACTTTCACTTCTCATTATGACTTTCAGCCAAAATAGCCACCGTCTCAAAATGACTTTCGGCCAAAGGAGAGTCACCCGGTACACAGCGAGGTTTTGAAGCGTAAAGAAAAAACGCACATTCCCTGACCGGGAATCGAACCCGGGCCGCGGCGGTGAGAGCGCCAAATCCTAACCACTAGACCACCAGGGAACACCTGGCAGTTGCGTTTGTAATGAGCTAGATTAAATATGTGATGTATGACGTAAATTGGGAGCAATGAGCATGATTGGATAAATTTCAAGTGACTAAACTTTCTCCCCCTCCTAGTAGCAGCCCTTCCTCCACTGCAGATCCAGAAAACCGGAGAACAGCGGCGATATGAGAATATGAGTACTACTGCTTTCTCAGAAAAGAAACGAAGGTGTTGGGGTCCTTTAGAGAAGTAAATAGAAAGTGTGTATCAGAAGTGGGATTCGAACCCACGCCTCCATTCAGAGACGAGAACACCCGCAGGGAAGGTAAGCACCTTGAGTCTGGCACCTGAGACCACTCGGCCATCCTGACACCCGAGGAGGCACTTTCCTGTGTAAAGTCCACTGCCTGTGTGGGCCTGAGGAGCTACTCCGCCCCTGCCACTCAGGCTGCCGACCATCTTCCTGCCTGCAGCTCGACTGGAATTCTAAACTACCGGATCTGTTTTGCACCTGGGACTGTCTAACCTCCATCTCCCCAGCGGGGAATCGAACCAGTCGAACCAGGGGCAAGTGCAATCTCACTAGAAAACTAGAAGGGTTCGTGACCACTGCGCAGGCATCCCGCTCAGCAAAGGCAAGAAACTGTAGTAGCTAAGGCAAAAGAGCATGGGCCAGGCTGCTGCCCACCCTAGCCTTCCTTGGTGAAACTCTTACTAGTTAATACATGGAAAGCACGTGGAAATATACTTGCCAAAGATACATTGTTTTTATTATTATCAGGTATTTCTACCTTATTGTCCCTGGCATACCCATCCTTCAAGATCCACTCCTCCTCTGCAAGTCGCACAGCCATAGTTAAGGATAATGGAGAAATAGTGTTAAAGAAAAAGATTATTCTAACTGTTAAAGGGGAAAAAATATTCATTCATGGCACTTGTTAAAGTACTGTAAGGAAGATATTATTTAAGGGCTGCTACCAAGATAGGTGTAGGCACCACTGCCATAATGTCTTGCAGTGGGTGGGAGGGAGATTGGACTCAATTCAGAATACAACAAAGAAAAGTGAAATTTTATAGTTAAGGAACCAGGTGGGGGTCAGTGGATGGAAAAGTAGTAGGAGAAAATATCATCGAGGGTAAGGCAAGAATTCTATCTGAAATGGCCTAACAGGATTCTCCCTGAATGAAGGCCAGGGTGATAAGATCTCACCTTGGGGATAGTAGAGGATGAGGAACCCCATTAGACATCTAGGATGATCAGATATCAAGGATGGGAGATTCTGACTAAACTTATTTAGCAGGAATCTTGCTAAAATTGGACAATGAAGAGACAAACAGATGTTCAAGTCCAGCCTAGTAGAAAAAGAATTTAGGGAGGCAATTAACAAAGGGGTGCAAAGACAGCTGGTGTGTTTTACCCACCAAAGGGAAGGGCCAACTCTTCTGCTCCAGACTACATACCATTCACTCATTCACTCATTCACCAAGTCTTTATTGAGGGTCTACTGAAAATATAGCAATAAACAAACACAGAAACCCCTGTCCTGGAAAACTCACTGCACACATACCAAAATTTTATTCAGTTCATTAATGAACAACCCCGAATGATGTTATAACCAATTGAAAGGAGATTTTGAAGAGTGTCGAAGGCCGGCTCCGGCAGGTCCAGGGTTCCCTGAAGGATGGACGGTGTCGGCGAGAGAGAGAGTGAGAGAGCCCCGAGACCCTTTCTGATCACCAGGCAGGCCTCTCCGTCCTGTCGGTTTTGGTGTCTTTATTTATAGGTCAAATGTTAACATGGTATCAGGAAATGGAATTTTTATAATGGATAGCTCTTTGTGATAAGATGTTTTTGGAAAATGTACAGAAACAGGTTTTACAGAAGTCTTCTTGCAGAACTGCTCCAATTATAGTGAAGTTGAGTAACTAAGAAAATAAAAAGGTGTACACATTTTAATAAAGCTAAGATTAAGTCATAGGTTTGTAGATACTCTTATCCATCCTCATCATAGCTGCCAGGGTAAGGGAAGGTGTTTGTGGAATGTAGGCCTTAGGGAAGGGGTTGCTATACACCATCAGTTAGCAAAGGTGTATGTAGTAACTTATCTTCTGCCCTTATCTGTTCCTTCTCTCTAAGTTAGGCTCTTTGTCTCCAGGCAAGACTTGCTTTTCCAGTTATATGCTTTATTGCACCGGAGAGCCAACCATACCTTTAAAGAGTTTAGCTCATTTCCAATACATAGAATAGCCTCTTTGAGTGCATTTACCTTTGTGTCTACTTTTATGATTTCTTGAATAGCTAGGGCATGAAAGACATTTTTGGTTAGTTGATTTACATGTTGAGCTGTATGAACATCTTGGACTAACTCAACAGTAGAAACAGAATTGTACATGTAAAGGTGAATCTTTTATGAGTAAGGGTCATTAGCCTGTTCATAGCTCAAGGGAAAGTATGGAGGGAAACAGGAACTTCTGGAGACACGATGTCTGTTCCCATAATCAAAAGAAGAAGTTCCCACAATAAGTTCCTTCACAAGGTGCAATCATCATACCAGGGCCGGAATAAGGGTAAAAGTCACTCCCAATATTGATCAACAAGGTACCTTAGGGGTCAGTGCTCAAGCAGAAATAATTGTGTGTGGGTGGATATCGGTTATCATCTGATTGGCAAGAGACCATGCAAACTTGCTTTAACCTCACCAGTTTTCACGACTTGTGGGCTCAGAATGGCTCCCAACAGAAGAGTTTTAAAAATAATCAGTCAACCAAAGAAATGTTGAGAAAAGACCGCTAACAGATGGAAGGGTAGGTAATAAACTGTGATGTTTAAAGATATGGTTTCCACTTTGGGGTGATTCTTTCTTTTTTATTTTTTAAAATGTCTTATTCATTTCTGAGAGAGAGAGACAGAGTGAGCAAGGAAGGGTCAGAGAGAGAGAGACACAGAATCCAAGGCAGGCTCCAGGCTCTGAGCTAGTGGTCAGCACAGAGCCCGATGCGGGGCTTGAACCCAAGAACCGTGAGATCATGACCTGAGCCAAAGTTGGACGCTTAACCAACAGAGCCACCCAGGTACCCCTTAGGGGGAAATCAGTATACACAGGAATCTTTGGCCTTACTCCCGGACAGAAATAATTTGCATTGCTATCAGTTTTTACCTGCAGAATTATAAAATAACCAAATCAATCAAAGGTGCCCATGGAATCAGTTACCCCCGTCCCCCTCCGCCAAGGTCTGCTAAACAATGCTAAGCAGTCCACTGTTAGTACGCTTAGCATCTAAAATGACAAGAGCTGGACAGTAAAGCAGTCAAAATGGATTTTATTCAGGAACTATTACAGTAGGGGATATGAAACTTCATATAGAACTGGGCTCAACTCTAAATACAGCAAGGACAAGTGAGGATTTATAGTCAAGGAGTAGGATGAGAGTCAGTGGATGGAAAATGATTGAGAAGAGACAAGAATAAGGAGATTCTTACTATACTGACTTAACAGGATGTCTGCTGAAGGCAGGCCAACCATGAGATATCACCTGGAGGTTGGGGAGGAATTAAGAACTTGATTATATATGGAGGATGATAAGATACCACGTGGGGAATTCTTGATAAACTGACCTAGCAGGATTATTAAAATTTGTCTCTGCAGCTGTGACCAAACTAAGGTTCTATGGCTCCAGTTTTCCTGTTCCCCACCCAGTCTGGACTACCAGGCAGCTACCTTTTGCATTACAATGGCCTTGTAACAGTAGGGTGGATCCAGCTCAGCCCCAACGCCCATCTTATCCCAAAGCACCCTATTCTAGGGACTCTTCAACACCTGAGATGGGCCTGAAGAAAATTATGCATCCTTGCAAATGTCATCTGTTGAGACACCTCACATGTAGACTATCTCTCCTCTTCCTTTCTCTATGGATTTGCTTATTCAGGACAGCCCCGATTCTTCCACTAGTCCCAGACTAAAACTACTACCTGCTGCCATAGAGGAGAGCACAATGAAGAAGGAAGATACAGCCCAGAGCAAGAAACAGAAGATCAAAACAATGTTCTCTCAGACCCAGCTATATGTACTCAATGATACATTTCAGAGACAGAAATACCTCAGTCTGCAGCAGATGCAAGAACTTTCCAACATTCTGAACGTTAGCTATAAGCAGGTTAAGACCTGGTTCTAGAACCAGAGAAGGAAATGTAAGAGGTGGCAGACAAACAACTGGTCAAAGAATAGCAACGGTGTGACTCAGAACAGCTCAGCAACTCCAGAATACCAGGCTTCTATTCCAGTCACTGGGGATACCTGATGAGCACTTCTGGAAAATTTCCAAAATGAAGCAACCAGATCTGGAATAATGCAAATCGAAGCAACCACACCTGGAACAGCCAGTCTTGTGTGTTGATTGAGTATATTATTCAATCTCAACTTGGGCAGTGACTGCATCTCCTAGGATTTGTCTTCTGGAGTCCTATAACTCTGCCTTGATATTCTGTTTTTCTTTATGCTTATTGTGTCAATTCAGGAGATATGATTGGAGTCTAATTAAAGAGATTTCAGTAGCATTGGCTATTATCAACAACATGATAAAAGATGTTTCTGTCTGTAGATAACTAGATATGATGCTAGTTTGGGTATATTTAGGCCCTAGAACCTAACCTAAAGAATAGAAAGTAGAAATGTAGAGCTGTGTGATAAAGGATTATTTGTATTTTCTGAGATTGAGAGACTATTTTTAATAACCTCAGTTATTTCAGCAAAGGGTTAAGTTATAATGCATTTCATTGACTTCCTCTGCCCCTTGTGCTGTTTTACTACATCTCCTAATTTGTTCATTATTCTAGTATTTGTAGAAAGATATTTTGCATTTTAATATATCATGATAATAGTACCAGTTGGGCTGGTTGATTTATAGGTTTAAGTATAAATAAGCAAAATACCCACTTTGCTTAAAAAAAAAAAAAGACTCTGCAAGGATGAACATGGGAGCCCAAGGTCAAGGCCTAGTTGAAGAGGGTTACTGAAGTAAAGTGGGCCTGCTTCTCAGTGAGTTATAGAACAGATTACGACTAGGTAGTGGAGTTGCCTCACAAGGTCCTCTGTATTTGTACAAATAAGGAGACACAGAAAATAATTTCCAAAGCTCTATCTCCCCAAACAAGGGAAACTTTAGGGCTACTTTAGAGTTTGGGACGAATATTCATAAGGATATTTTATTCATATCTTATTCATATTAATAAGGGTTTTTTAATTAATATTAATAAAGGGATTTTAACATTATAATGAGGCTGAAGTAACTATTGGTCACCTCTGGCACTTTCTGATTCATTGGCTAGGCTCTCCCTCATATGTTTGTTTTTCTGCTCCAGCCATCTGTTAGTTTGTTTCCAAATGGTAAGACTGACAGCTAAACAGAAGCTTCTAGGAGTTTAGTTTCTTTTTTTAAAATTAATTTTTAAATGTATATTTATGAGAGAGAGAAAAAGAGCACGCACGCATGAGCAGAGGAGGAGCAGAGAGGAAGACACAGAATCTTGAAGCAGGCTCCAGGCTCTGAGCAGTCAGCACAGAGCCTGACATAGGGCTCTAACTCACAAGACATGAGATCATGATCTGAGCCACCCAGGTTCCCTAGGAGTTTAGTTTCTTAAAGGAAGATTGACAGTTAACCAGAATCTTCTACTATAAATTTCCCAAGTTCAGGGGGTCAGACCAGTGACAAGAGGAGCCTAACTAAAGTTTAGTCAAGGGGAATCTTTGTCACTCGTCATCACTGTTGTCTATTTCCAAGTTTTAGATAATCATTTCTTTTCACCTTGAACCTCTGTCTGAAAGGAGGACATGAGCATTAGAAGACAGAGAATGGTGTTTTCTATAATGCTGATGATAATATCCAACTCCTCTGGTGGGCTACTTGGCCTTCATAACTTTTGGCCAGCTTGGCTCTACCCCACAGACTCCCATGTGCCCCAGTGAGCTAGCTGCCTATTCTTCAACATGCTTGATCTGCCTTCATTCCCACTGCCATGCCCAGAAAAAGCCCTGCTCTACCTAAGACCCTGGAGGGCAAGACTGGGGAAGCAACTGAGAGGAAAACAAAGTATGTGTTCTTAAGAAACTTACATTCCAGTAGATGAAGACCTAGAATAAACAAAATTATTATAAGATGAGAAGGATAAGTACTGTGACAAAAATAAAGCAGAGAAAGAAAGGTAGAGAGGGATGTAGGTGATGAGAAAAGCCTCTCTCAGGATGGGTTTTTTGAGCAGAAGTTTGAAGAGGGTCAGTGACCCTGTAGCAGGATTCTCCCACAGAGAGTTGTGACACCGAGGCTTTTCTTTCCAGGAAGCAACATTATTCCAGCCAGCATCCCTCAGTTGGGTTTGTGCCCAAAGAATTGAGACCCAAACACCACGTGACATGGTTTTTTAAATACATTTTTTACTTCTTTGTCTTCCATATATGATAACACACAAACATGCAGTCTGATTAAAGTGGCCTCATGTTACAAGGTCGTGAGGGATATTGTCGCATAGGTGAATAGCAAGGTTGCCTTGAGATATTTCTTTTTTCTTTCTTTCTTTAGGGAGGGGACCCTACCACAACCGACCAGATAAAATATGTGGGGGGAGAGGGTTTCAGGCAGAGGAAAGAGCAAACACAAAGACCAACAAGGAAAGCAAAACAAATAGTATGGCTGGAACTGAGTGAGAGGGACTGATGCCAGCTTGTAGAATGACACTGAGTGAAGAGGATAGTTTTGAGCTAAGGTGTGGTAAGATATTGGCTATTTTGCAAGGATGCTCTGGCTGTTGTATGGGGAGTAGACTTTAGAGTGCAAGAGTGAAGCAGAAAGAGCAGTTGAGGGGCTACTGAAAGCCCCCTTGACTACACTGTATGGCAGCAAGCCAAGTAGTGAGAGAGAGTTGAATTCTGGATACATATTGAAGGTGAAGCCAATAGGATCTGTTGATGTTGTCAACACAAAATGAAACAAACCTTGTAGAATTTCTTTTAAAAGGAAGAGGATTTTACTTGAGCTCAAGTTAGGACCATTGCTCAGGATACATAATCTTCAAAATGAAAAGAGTCTCCCAGGGAAAGAACATTCAGGGCAGGGTTATACATGTTTTAATATAAAGAGTTACAAATTGGGAGTTTGGGAAGATGGCAGAGTAGGAGGACACTGAGCTCACCCCATCCCACGCTTGCAAACAGATATCGTCCACATCCAAACGAATAAACCAGAGAGTCATCCGAAGATTGACAGAAAAACTCCACAACTAAATATAGAGAAGAGGCTGCTTGTGATGAGTTAGGAAAGTCAGAAAGGTGGAGGGAGGCTGCTCCCAGGACGGAGGGAACTGCACACATGAAGAGAGCAGAGAAATAGGCTCTTGCACCAGGGAGCTCACATAAGGAAGACTAATCTCCATAATATTTGGCTTTAAAAACCGGAGAACTAATATCTATGAGTTTGTAAAACCAGTGAGACTTGGAGCCTGGAGCTATAAAAATCCACTGAAACAGCACTGGGAAAGCCGGGAGCTTGAGTGATAGGTGGGTTGCCACCCTGAAAGGGACAGCAGTCTGCAAGGAAGGCAACACAAAAATGGCAGTTCACACAATGCCTGGAAGCAAAAAAAGACAGATCTGTTCATACTGATTTTGGAGTTTGTTAGGGGACATCTCTGAAAACAAGGAAGACGACAGGTGCCATTTTCCTCCCCTGTCCACCACCATAAATACAGTACCATCTGCAGAAGAATTTAACAGGTATATTCAGAACATTTCATGCTAATAGGGAAGAATACACATTCTTTTCAAGAACGTGCAAAGAATAGATCACATATTAGCACACACACAAAAAAGCCTCAACAAATTTAAAAAGGTTGAAGTTATACTATGCATCTTTTCTGACCACAATGCTATGAAACTAGAAATCAACCACAATAAAAAACTATGTAAGGACTACAAATATATAGAGGTTAAATAACGTGCTACTAAATAATGAATGGGCCAACCAGGAAATCAAAGAAGAAAAATAAGTACATGAAAATGAAAACACAAAGGTCCAAATCCTTTGAGATGCTGCAAAAGAGGTTCTAAGAAGGAAGTATATATCAATACAGGCCTACCACAAGAAGCAAGAAAAATCTCAAATAAACCTAACCTTACACCTAAAGGAGCTAGAAATAGAAAAACAAACAAAACCTAAAATCAGCAGAATGGATGAAATAAAGAAATATTATAGCACAAATAAATGATATAGAAACTAAAAAAAGAGGGAGGGGACAAGATGGTGGAGAAGTAAGGAGCTCCGTACTTGCACTTGCGCCCATACATCACACGGAAAAGATCTGAAGCCATTGGAAACCTTACAAAACCTGAGAGATTGGGAGAAAAAGGACTCAGAATCCACTGAGAAAGCCTTCTAACGGCTACCTCAAGAAACAAGCCAGAGTACACAAGGTGGAGAGTCCCAAATAGCACTACAAATAGGAAAATGAAATAACCAAGGTCCCAAAAAGAGATACCATTCAAAAAAATACTTTCTGAAAGGATAGGCCCTGGACAGTCAAGGAGTCTTCTTGGATAGAGCAGCGCTCATAGATACAGAGAGCATTAAGAGGTCTTTAAAACCAACAAGAGCCGAAAAGCTAACTAAAATGACGAAACGAAAGAGCTCTCCTCCAAAGAAACTCCAAGAAGAAATGACAGCTAGTGAACTGCTCAAAACAGATATCAGCAGCATCACTGAACAAGATTTTAGAATAATAATGGTAAAATTAATAGCTGGGCTTGAACAAAACATAGGGGACATCAAAGAAACTATGGCTACAGACAGAATGGAAAATAAAAATAGGCATGAAGAATTAAAAAATGCGATAAATGAGATCCATAATAAATTAGAGGCCTCCAATGCCCGGATTGAAGAGGCAGAAAGGAGAATAAGTGATTTAGAAGACACCATTATAGAAAAACAAGAAGCTGACAAAAAAAGAGACAAACTGATCCAGGAACAGGAAAGAAGAATTCGAGAGCTCAGCGATACGGTCAAACGCAACAATATCCGTATCATAGGAATCCCAGAAGAGGAAGAGAGAGGGAAAGGTGCTGAAGGAGTCCTGGAACAAATTATAGCAGAGAACTTCCCCGACCTGGGGAAGGAAGTAAATGTGGAAGTACAAGAGGCTCAGAGGACTCCCCTCAGACGTAACCTGAATCGATCTTCTGCACGACATATCATAGTGAAAATGGCCAAATACAAGGACAAAGAGAGAATTTTGAAAGCAGCTAGGGAGAAAAGGGCCCTAACATACAAAGGGAAACCTATCAGAGTGGTGACAGACCTATCTACTGAAACTTGGCAGGCTAGAAAGGAATGGCAGGAAATCTTCAATGTGATGAACAGTAAAAATATGCAGCCAAGAATCCTCTATCCAGCAAGCCTGTCATTCAAAATAGAAGGAGAGATAAAAACCTTTCCAAATAAACAGAAATTGAAAGAATTTGTCACCACGAAGCCAGCCCTACAAGAAATCCTGAGGGGGATGCTCTGAAGGAAAGGTTGCAAGGAACAAAGATACCAGAGACACCACCACAAACATGAACCCTACAAAAGATACAAAGACTCTAAACCCACATATTTCAATAATAACACTGAATGTAAATGGGCTGAATGCTCCAATCAAAAGACATAGGGTAGCAGAATGGATTAAAAAACAAAATCCATCAATATGCTGTCTACAAGAAACTCATTTTAGACGGGAAGATACCTTCAGATTAAAAGTAAGGGGATGGAGAAATATATATCATGCTACAGGAAATCAAAAGAAAGCCGGAGTAGCGATACTTATATCAGACAAACTGGACTTTAAATTAAAGACAATCACAAGAGATGAAGAAGGGCACTACATAATAATTACAGGGTCCATCCATCAGGAAGAACTAACAATCATAAATGTCTACGCACCGAATATGGGAGCACCTAAATATCTAAAACAATTAATCACAAACAGAAACAAGCTTATAGATAAGAATGTGCTAATAGCAGGGGACTTTAATACTCCGCTTACAGCAATGGATAGGTCAACCAGACAGAAAATCACTAAAGAAATAATGGACTTGAAAGACACATTGGACCAGATGGATCTGACGGATATATTTAGAACTTTACATCCTGAGGCCAGGGAATTTACTTTCTTCTCAAGTGCGCATGGCACATTCTCCAAGATAGATCACATACTGGGACATAAAGCAGCCCTCAATAAATATAAAAGAATAGAGATCATACCATGCACACTGTCAGATCACAATGCTTTGAAACTTGAAATCAATTACAGGAAGAAGTCTGGAAAACCGCCAAAAACATGGAGGTTAAAGAACACCCTTCTAAAGAATGAATGGGCCAATCAGGCAATTAGAGAGGAAATTAAAAAATATATGGAAACAAATGAAAATGAAAACACAACAATTCAAAATCTATGGGATGCGGCCAAGGCAGTCCTAAGAGGAAAGTACATTGCTCTCCAGGCCTATTTCAAGAGATTAGAAAAAGCACAAGTCCAAAATCTAACAGCTCACCTAAAGGAGCTAGAGGCAGAGCAACAAGAACGCCCTAAACCCAGTAGAAGAAGAGAAATAGTAAAAATTAGAGCAGAAATAAACAACATAGAGACCAAAGAAACAATTGAACAGATCAATGAAACCAAGAGTTGGTTTTTTGAAAAAGTAAACAAAATTGACAAACCTCTAGCCAGGCTTATCAAAAAGAAAAGAGAGAGCACCCAAATAGACAAAATTATGAATGAAAATGGACTTATTACAACCAACCCCTCAGAAATACAAGCAATTATCAGGGAATACTATGAAAAATTATATGCCAACAAATTGGACAACTTAGAAGAAATGGACAAATTCCTAAACACACACTCACTACCAAAATTCACACGGGAAGAAATAGAAAACCTGAACAGACCCATAACGAGTGAAGAAATCGAATCAGTGATCAAAAATCTCCCAACAAATAAGAGCCCTGGACCTGATGGTTTCCCTGGGGAATTCTACCAGACATTTAAAACAGAATTAATCCCAATTCTTCTCAAGCTATTCCAAAAAATAGAAGTCGAAGGAAAACTCCCGGACTCATTTTATGAAGCCAGCATCACTCTGATTCCCAAGCCAGACAGAGATCCAACAAAAAAAGAGAACTATAGGCCAATATCCTTGATGAATACGGATGCAAAAATTCTCAACAAGATCCTTGCAAATCGAATCCAGCAGCATATCAAAAGAATCATCCACCAAGATCAAGTGGGATTCATTCCTGGGTTACAGGGCTGGTTCAACATTCGCAAATCAATCAATGTGATCCATCATATCAATAAAAGAAAAGATAAAAACCATATGATCCTGTCAATAGATGCAGAAAAAGCATTTGACAAAATACAGCATCCCTTCTTAATAAAGACTCTCGAGAAAGTTGGGATAGAAGGAACCTACTTAAACATCATCAAAGCCATCTATGAGAAGCCTTCAGCTAACATCATCCTCAACGGGGAAAAACTGAGAGCTTTCCCCCTGAGATCAGGAACACGACAGGGATGTCCACTCTCACCACTGTTGTTTAACATAGTGCTGGAAGTCCTAGCATCAGCCATCAGACAACAAAAGGAAATCAAAGGCATCAGAATTGGCAAAGAGGAAGTCAAACTTTCACTCTTCGCAGATGACATGATACTCTACATAGAAAACCCGACAGACTCCACCAGAAGCCTACTAGAACTGATCCAAGAATTCAGCCAAGTTGCAGGGTACAAAATCAACGTACAGAAATCGGTTGCATTTTTATACACCAATAATGAAGCAACAGAAAGAGAAATCAAGAAACTGATCCCATTCACAATTGCACAAAAAACCATAAAATACCTCGGAATAAACCTAACCAAGGATACAAGAGATCTGTATGATGAAAACTATAGAAAACTTATGAAGGAAATTGAAGAAGACACAAAGAAATGGAAAAACATTCCATGCTCATGGATAGGAAGAATAAATATAGTTAAGATGTCATTACTACCTAAAGCACTCTACACATTCAATGCAATTCCAATCAAAATTGCACCAGCATACTTCTCAAAACTAGAACAAACTATCCAAAAATTTGTATGGAACCACAAAAGACCCCGAATAGCCAAAGTAATACTGAAAAATAAAACCAAAACGGGAGGTATCACCATCCCAGACTTCAGCCTCTACTACAAAGCTGTCATCCTCAAGACAGTATGGTATTGGCACAAAAACAGACACATAGACCAATGGAACAGAATTGAGAACTCAGAAGTGGACCCAAAAGTATACAGCCAACTGATCTTTGACAAAGCAGGAAAGAATATCCAATGGAAAAAAGACAGCCTTTTTAACAGATGGTGTTGGGAGAACTGGACAGCAACATGCAGAAGAATGAAACTAGATCATTTTCTCACACCATGCACAAAAATCAACTCAAAATGGATAAAGGACCTGAACGTGAGACAGGAAACTATCAACACCCTAGAGGAGAAAGCAGGAAACAACCTCCTTGACCTCCACCGCAGCAACTTCTTACTTGACACATCCCCAAAAGCAAGGGAATCAAGAGCAAAAATAAACTGTTGGGACCTCATCAAGATTAAAAGCTTCTGCACAGCCAAGGAAACAACCCAGAAAATTAATAGGCAACCAACGGAATGGGAAAAGATAGTTGCAAATGACATATCAGATAAAGGGTTAATATCCAGAATCTATAAGGAACTCACCAAACTACACGCCCGAAAAACAAACAACCCAGTGAAGAAATGGGCAGAAGACATGAACAGACACTTCTCCAAAGAGGACATCCAGATGGCCAACAGACACATGAAACGATGCTCAGCATCCCTCCTCATCAGGGAAATACAAATCAAAACCACACTGAGATACCACCTCACGCCAGTCAGAGTGGCTAAAATGAGCAAATCAGAGAACTCTAGATGCTGGCGAGGATGTGGAGAAACGGGCACCCTCCTACACTGTTGGTGGGAATGTAAACTGGTACAGCCCCTCTGGAAAACAGTGTGGAGGTTCCTCAGGAAACTAACAATAGAACTCCCCTATGACCCAGCAATAGCACTGCTAGGAATTTACCCAAGGGATACAGAAATGCTGAGGCATAGGAGCACATGTACCCCAATGTTCATAGCAGCACTCTCCACAATAGCTAAAACATGGAAAGAGCCTAAGTGTCCATCAACAGATGAATGGATCAAGAAGATGTGGTTTATCTATACCATGGAATACTACATGGCAATGAGAAAGAATGAAATCTGGCCATGTGTAGCAACATGGATGGACTTTGCGGGTGTTATGCTGAGCGAAATAAGTCAGGCAGAGAAGGACAAATATCATATGTTTGCACGTATAGGAGGATTAGGAGGAACTTAACTGAGGAACAAGGGGGAGAAGAAGGGGGGAAATGGTGGGGGAAAGGGAGAGAGGCAAACCATGAGAGACTCTTGAATGATGAGAACTGATGGATGTGGGAGGGAGGGGGGATGGGCATGGAGGAGGGCACTAGTGGGGATGAGCACTGGGTGTTATGTGGAAACTAATTTGACAATAAACTCTTTGTAAAAAAAAAAAAGAAAGAAACTAAAAAAAAAAAAAGAACAGACCAATGAAACCATTAGATGGTTCTTTGTTAAAATCAATAAAATCAGGGGCACCTGGGTGGCTCAGTCGGTTAAGTGTCCCACTTTGACTCAGGTCATGACCTCACGATTTGTGGGTTCGAGTCCTGTGTCAGGCTCTGTGTTTACAGCTAGCTCAGAGCCTTGCGCCTGCTTCGGATTCTCTGTCTCCCTCTCTCCTTGACCCTCACCTGCTCATGCTGTCTCTCTCAGAAATAAATAAAATATTTAAAAAAATTTTTAAATCACTTAAAATCAATAAACCTCTACCCAGGCCCAAAGAGAAATAAAAAGAAGGAAACCAAATTAAATTACAAATGAGAGAGGAGAAATAACAGACAATACCATAGAAATACAGAGAATTAGAGGTGCCTGGGTGGCTCGATCGGTTAGGTGCCTGACTCCTGATTTTGGCTCAGGTCATGATCTCACAGTTCATGAGATCCAGCCCCATGTCAGGCTCCACACTGAAAGCATTGGAGGGTGCCTGGGATCTTCTCTGTCCCTCTCTCTCTGACCCTCCCCTGTTCATGCTTTCTTTCTCTCAAAATAAATAAATACACTTAAAAAAAAGAATTTAGACAACACTTAAAAAAATAAATGCAATTATAAGAGATATTATGAACAACTACATGGCAACAATTGAACAACCTAGAACAAATGAATAAATTCCTAGAAACATATATACTACCAAAACCGAAACAGGAAGAAGTGAAAAATTTGAACAGTTCTATAACCAGCAAATAAATTGAGTCAGTAATCAAAAAATTCCCAACAAAGGTCCAGGGCCACATGACTTCACAGGCAAATTCTAGCAACCATTGGAAGAAAAGTTAGTATCTATTTTTCTCAAACTGTTCCAAAAAATAGAAAAGGAAACGCAATTTCCAAATTCATCCTATGAGGCCAGCATTACCCTGATACCAAAACCAGAGAAAGACAACACTAAAAAAGAAGACTAGAGGCCAACATCCCTGATGAACATGGATGCAAAAAATCTCAACACAATATTAGCAAATGGAATCCAACAGTATATTAAAAGAATCATTCAACACAATCATGTGGGATTTATTTCTGGGCTTCAAGTCTGGTTCAATATTTGCAAATCAGAGTGGAGTTAAGATGGATATTTCATATAAATAAAGTCACATAGAACTGCCTAGGTGGCTCAGTTGGTTAAGCATCAACTTGATTTTGCCTAAGGTCATAATTTTGCAGTTCATGAGTTCAAGCCCTGCATTGGGCTCTGTGCTGTCAGTGAGGAGCCTGCTTGGGATTCTCTGCCATTCCCAGTTCATGTGTATGCATGTATTCTCTTTCTCAAAATAAATAAACTAAAAAAAAAAAATGAAGTCCTCCAATATATGATATTGCGTGTGTGTGTGTGGCTTCTTTCACTTAACACACACTAAGTGTGTATCCATAATGTAACATGTATAAGTACTTCATTTCTTTTTATGACCAAAAAATACAGCTGACACTTGAATAACGTGGGTAGGAGTTAAGGACAGTGACTCCATGCATAGTTGAAAATCTCTGTATAACTTTTGACTTCCTGAAAACTTAACTACTAATATCCTACCATTGATGGAAAGCTTTATTTAAAAAAAATTTTTTTAACATTTACTTATTTGTTTTTTAGAGAGAGAGCTCAAGTAAGAAAGGGGAGAGAAAGAGAAGAAAAGAGAAATCCCCAGTACGCTCCACGTCAGTGAAGAGCCTGATGTGGGACTTGAACTCACTAACCATGAGATCATGACCTGAGCCAAAACCAAGAGTCAGATGCTTAACCAACTGAGCCACCCAGGTGGCTCCCAAAGCCTTACTGATAACATAGTCAATTAACATATTTTTATGTTATATGTATTATATACTGTATCCTTACCATAAAGTAATTTAGAGAAAAGAATGTTAAGAACATCAGAAGAAAGAGAAAATACATTTACAGTACCGTACCATAAGAAATCCACATGGGGTACCTAGGTGGCTCTGTCAGTTGAGCATCTGACTCTTGATTTCAGCTCAAAAAGAGCCCCCTCATCAGCCTCCATGCTAAGTGTGGATCTGCTCAAGATTCTCTCACTTGGGGCTCCCTGGTGGCTCAGTCAATTAAGCATCTAATTCTTGGTTTTAGCTCAAGTCATGATCTCACAGTTTATGAATTTGAGCCCCACATTGGGCTCGGCACTGATAGTGGGGAGCCTGCTTGGGATTCTCTCTTTCTCCCTCTCTCTGACCCTCCCCCACTCATGCTGTCTCTCTCAAAATAAATAAAAAAGATTCTCTCTCTCTCTCTTCTTTTGCCCCCTCCACTGCTCACTCTCTTTCTCTAAAATTAAAAAAAAAAACAAAAACAAATAAATAAAAATAAAGAAATAAAAGTAAAATCTTTAAAAAATCCACATATTAGTGGACTTGCACAGTTCAAATCCATGTTGTTCAAGGGTCATCTGTACGGGTATACCACAGTTTGTCCATTGATAGATATTTGGGTAACTTTAGCTATTGTGAATAATACTCCTATGAATATGAGTGTACATGTGCTCAAGTATCTGTTTTCAATTCTTTGGAGTAAATACCTAGAAAGAGAATTTCCGGGTCATTGGTAAGTCTATGTTTAGTTTTTGGAGGAAGCAGCAATATATTTTCCTCAATAGCTGAACCATTCTACATCTCTACTGGAAATGTATGGGGTTCCAATTTCTCCAATTTTCCATTTTTCAAATTATAGTCACCGTGGTGGGTGTGAAATTCTGTTTCATTGTGGTTTTAAGTTGCATTTCTCTAAAGATTAATTTTTTTCATTTGCTTGCTGTCCATTTGTACGTCTTCTTTGGAGAAATGCCTATTCCTTTGTATTTTTTAAATTGGATTGTTTGTCTTTTTCATTATTGAGTTGTAAGAGTTCTTTATATATTCTGGATACTAGACCTTTATTAGCTACATGACTTGCAAATATCTTTTCCTATTCTGGAAATTCTCTTTTCACTTTCTTCATAATGTCCTTGATTAAGTGGAATGTGTATATTTTTCTTTTTCTGTTAATACTTTTGGTATCATATTTAAGAATCTATTGCCAAATCCAAAGTCATGAAGATTTACTTCCATTTGTTCCTAGTAACCTTAGGACTTTAGCTCTTATATTTAGGTCATTGATCCATTTTGAATTAACATTTGTGTGTGATATGAGGTAGGAGTCCAACTTTATTCTTTGCATGTGGATATCCAGTAATAACCTAACAGCATTTTGTCAAAGAGACTATTCTTTCCACATTGTTCAACATCAGTTGATGATTAGATACCTGGGTTTATTAGTGGACTCTCAATTCTCAAGTGATCTATATGCCTATCTTTATGCCAGTAATGCATTGTTTTGAGTACTATTGTTTTAGCTTTGTAGTAAGTTTTGAAATCAAGATATATGAATCCTCCAACTTTGTTATTTTTCTTCAAGATTGTTTTGGCCATCTGAGGGCATTTGTAATTCTAGATGCATTTAAGTATTGTCTTTTCTATTTCTGAAAAAAAAAGGAATTTTGTAAAGATTACATTGAATTTAAGCATCTGTACATTACTTTGGGTAGTACTCTTTTTTTTAAATGTTTTTTATTTATTTCTGAGAGAGAGACAGCATGAGCAGGGAAGGGTCAGAGAGAGAGGGAGACACAGAATCTGAAACAGCGTCCAGGCTCTGAGCTAGCTGTCAGCACAAAGCCTGATGTGGGTCTCGAACCCACAAACCATGAGATCATGACCTGAGTCAAAGTCGGACACTTAACCGACTGAGCCACCCAGGTGCCCCAGTACTGACTCTTAACAATAAGTGTTTCAGTTATGAACATGGGATATCTTTCCATTTATTTAGGCCTTTAATTTTTTTCAGCAACACTTTATAGTTTTCAATGTACAAGTCTTTCACCTTCTTGGCTAAATTTTATTTTATTCTTTTAGGGCTATTGTAAATTGAATTTTCTTCTGTTGTAAATGGAATTGTTGTGCTCAAAATGAACTCACATCAAACCAAACTGTTGGGAAATTACTTTGGAAGTGAGCATGTGTAGCTGAGTGGACCTATGTCCAGAGCCAACACGGTAGTGAGAGTATGGAAGTATATAACTTCCATATAGTGTTTATTAAAGGATAAATAGTAAAAATATGCCACTTGAAGCATAAAGACCTTGACAGACTAATTCAACTGTAATTCTACAATGTTTAGGACTTAGACCACCAAAATATTTTACCTGCGAGAAGTGTTTCTTCACTGACATTGTTTATGATTGACAGGGTATGGTGATAATAAAGAGCATATTGATTTATTTGATTTTTATACTTAAATTCTTTATAGACTCTGCCCCTGGATCTGGCTGTAGTTCTGCCGGGTTGTCTTCTTGCTCTATTTCACCTCCTGGAAGTAATTGCACATGTATGAGACAACAATGTCCTTGGACTTGTGGTAAGAGGTCTTTTTACCTTGTTGTAGGGACTTTAGTTGAGGGGACAGTATAGGTGAGACAATAAGTGGTGGTAGGCTGAGAAGGATGTATGACAAGGCCAGGGTGGGGGTAAGAGTTGTGGGGTAGAGGATGGAACAATAATGGAGTTTGGAAAAAGTCATCTGGTTTGGATTTAGAGAGGGTCTTTTCTCCCTATTCCTGGATCTTTGGCCCTGTATCTCCTTAGTGCTTTGGGGTCCTTGCTCCAAGCTTTCTTGTTGCTTTTCTTCTCTTTCACCTTCCCCCTCCTCCATCTTTCCAGCTTTCAAGATAAGAATTCCCCAATATTGAGCTTTCATAGGTCAACAAGACCCAAATCCTCAGCTACTGGAAGACTTGGAGATCCTGGAAGACTCTCACAAATATCTGCCGTCTCCTAGGCCCCAATATATGGTGTTGGCAGGGAGTGGGTACTCGAGAGGCCTAGTTGGTCAGGTTACAAAAAGAGTCTTACAGAAGACTCTAAAATGCCTCCTACAGTGGAGCATGAAGCCCAACCAGTGATTCAGCAGACTGGAGTCTCTGCTGAGGGTTCCAAATGGGAAATTTAGCTACAAGCTGTTCTACGTGCTCCTCAGGAGAGTAAAATGAAAACTTCCAAAGAAGTAGTTCCAACCATATTTCCCACTTCTCACTGGTGAAAGGGGTAACTGGTTCTCACTAGTTAAATGGACAGTTTGGGGAGAGCAAGATACACTGAGTCCTGGTAGATGGAAGCAAGGATAAAAGGTTCATTTCTGGGATCATCCAAATATGGTCTGGTGAGTGGACTGAACAGATCATGGAGGGAATGCAACAAGAATGGGATTAGTTCTTCAGAATGTTGGTAGCTCACAAATTCTTCTGTATTAGAAGCCTCATGCTGAAAGATGCAAGTAGAGGACTAGTTGGACTCATTTTTGGCCTAAATGTAAATCTTTTCAGATACAGAGTAAGAAAGTAAGAGTAAGAGGGGCGCCTGGGTGGCTTAGTCGGTTAAGCGTCCGACTTTCGCTTAGGTCATGATCTCGCGGTTCGTGGGTTCGAGCCCCGCGTCGGGCTCTGTGCTGACTGCCAGCTCAGAGCCTGGAGCCTGTTTCAGTCTGTGACTCCCTCTCTCTCTGACCCTCCCCTGCTCACGCTGTCTCTCTCTCTCTCTCCTAGAAATAAATAAAACATTAAAAAATATTTAAAAAAAAAAAGAAAGTAAGAGTAAGAAATATGAAAGGATGAGGAAAGAAAAGGAGCAAAAGATAAAGGTAAGAGGGTGAGAATATATGATGAGAGTCAGAAAGTAAAATGGGTGGTTAGAAGTAAAACAGAAGAAATAAGTGTAGGTAGAGAATAAAACAGGAATGAGAGAGAACAGAGATGAGAGAGAAAGGATAAACACAGAAAATGGAGTAGAATGAGAGGAAAGCAGTGGAGAATTCTAGATGGAGTCCTAGCTGAGCCAGGATATGGCAGGAGAAAATGGCAGGTGTTTGAGTCTTAGTAGAGGGCTTTTCTTTACCCTTCAGCCCTCATCTCACATTCTCCTCTTCCCCTAGTAAGTCTGGCTTAGGTGACCAGTGTCTTGTCAGCAACCTCTACTTGCCCTTCTGAGTTCTTCACCTCATCTCTTTATTTGAAAGCACACAGGAGCAACAGTCCAAAGGCCTGGTACAGGGATGTAGATGACTAAGAGGAGAAATACTGAACTGGGGAAGGGGTGGAGGGAGTGGAGAGGGGAGAAAACACTACTTCCTCCATAGAAGAAATCCCATCTTTGAGCTCTCCTCACTCATCACACTCACCCAGTGAAGACCTCCACCACACAAAGCAGCATACAAGAAGTCAGGTCCTTTGAAAGCAATTCAGGCTTTCCTTTATTTCTGTCCTCAACAGGGGTTGAGGCAGCAGGGGTGGTAGGGGGTTCTTAGACTGTAACCTCTCCTGCTTGCTTGGAACTTTTCTTGCACTGGTGACTTCTCTGCCTATGGAATATTTCCTGCTTCCTTAGGCATTTATTCTGGAAAAACTATCTGCAACACACCCAAGGTCCAGGTGCAGGGATCTCTGCTACAGTTTGGGTGATAACTGAGCATATCCATAAATCATCTTTCTGCAAGTATTCCACAACACATCGGGGAGCCCCTCCCCACCCCCCAGGACCCATGCCTCCAGACTAAGTGCAGGATAAAGGAGGGCAACTTACTGTTATAAGAGGCAATTAGTTAGGTTCTAACAGGATACCTGGAGGTCATCAATTAAGAGGTCATGGTCAGTTATTTGGAAGCTCAGAGCCCTATCCTGGCAGCACTCCACAAGAAATCAGATCAAACTAGACCGGTACATGATGGCCCATGCCAAGACAGGAACCCCTTGATCAAATTAAGAAGAACAAGTAGGAAATTTTTCTTCCTGCTCCAAGTAGTAAGTATTACTACCCGAGCTAACAACTGTCAGAGATAGAAACTCACCTCCTAGGGTGTGCAGCTCACTCCAGCACCCTCCCATCTCCCTCTGGCTCTCATATCTCCAGAGTGCACTTTTGGCTTTAATAAACTTTTCTCACTTGTGTTACTCATCAACAGTCTGTGGACTTCCCTCTCCTGACAAGACCAGAACCTTCCCTGACTCCTTTGGGTCTGGCTGGGTGGAAGCTGCAGTGCCCGAGGACTCCCCAGTTCACCTGGCAACACTGCGGGTCAAGGCCTGGAACTGGAAGCAAGGACATTAAGCATAGCTCTAGAACCCAGGCCTGGAGTCAGTGCCTTCCTGCCTGAACGGGTTACCTCGTAGGAGAAATGGTAGCAGTGGTCCTCCAGCACTAGTTCTGCTACATGTGGCATCTTTGGATTAATGTTGCTTTAGAACCTGGAACACAGTGTCGCCCTACGAAAGGTACCCTGAATCTTGCTGCAGCCCACCGCAGTGCCAGCAAGCATCCCTGATGCTGTAACATTACAGACAGTGAGTCTCCTGGCTGCCAGCTTCCTTCACCTTCATGTCCCCAGCCCTCCTGAATCTGGAGCCAAGGTCTCCACACCCAGCATGAGTGGCTTTACCAACCACAAAACTGCAGCTGTGCACCTGTTATATATCCTTGTGCCCTGACCATTGCCATCACAGAGGGCTCAGGCCACACTTGGGTATGATAGGCCACAAGGCACAGGCACCGCCCACTGATTACCACAGGGCAAAGTGGAGACCAAGGGGAAGAACTTGTGCAAATATTGGCCCTGAGTAGGACTAATGGTGCATACGGGTCTCCTGAAATTTAATGAATAAACTGCCTTCAGAGAGGTCCTTCTCCACTTCAGATCAGTCCTCAGGATATCAGAACAGTGGATTGATATGATGCTATAGCAGTTTGGTTCTTCTCTTGTTGTAGAAGGGGAGTGGAAGGCGGTTTTTCTATTTGGACAGAAGATATTGAGAGCTCCAGAAGGCACAGAAATATTAGATTTGGCTTTTCCCAAGGCAAGAGATAGGAAGGAGGCTAGGGTGCCAACTAGAGTCCAGGAAAAATAAAAGTCATGAGGGTAAATACAATCTCCTCCACCTGGATCCCTAAGCCTAGTTACATGAGTTCATCATGGGGAGACTTAGGAGGTTCACATGTGAAAAAGAATGGGCAATTTCATCAGGCTGTAAACTCTGTAACTCAACAGAGATAAAGCTACAAAAAGCTCAAATTTAATCTTATCTTTTGCTTAGAGATGATACAATGGAACTCTTCAAGTCTCAGATTGGGCTAAGGTAACATTTAAGGCAGAGAACAAATACAGGGACTCCCTCCACCCCTCCACACCAAAGAAGTTATTACTTCTCTGCAGGACTTACAAAGGAAGGGCCTGGTGACTATTGTGAGAGATTTGGCTCATCCTTTACTTTTTTTTTAATAGGATATAAGGAAAGCAACATTTTGATTTTTAACATATTTTTAAGTTTATTATTATTATTTTAAAACTATTTTTCATATTTTTTATTTAGTTTCTTTTAACAAGCACACCAAAACACACCTAGGATATAACTTCCTTTTTATCTTTTTTGTCCCCCCCACCATTTTTTTGATCTAGCTTCTTTTACCAAGCAGACCAAATCACACATAGAATCTAGTTTCCCTTTATTTTTATTTGTGTGTTTTGTTTGTTTGTTTTGGACCCCTTCTTAATATAGGAATCACTCTCAGATACAGGAATAAAACAGCCCCTTTACTAACAACAACAACAACAACAAAACCCAAACAGTTACTTCACAAAATGACAAGATGGAGAAATTTGCCCCAAAAGAAGGAATAGGAAGAAGTGATAGCCAGAGGTTTAATCAATACAGATATGAGTAAGATGTCTGAATTAGAATTTAAAACAACAATTATAAGGATACTAGTTGGGTTTGAAAAATTATACAACTATAGAATCCCTTAATGCAGAGATAAAAAACCTAAAAACTAGTCAGACCAAAATGAAAACTGCTATAACCAGATGCAAACCTGAATAAACACAATGACAAAGAGGATAGATGAGTCAGGAGGATGAATCAATGATATTAATATTATGGAAAATAATGAAGCTGAAAAGAAGAGGGAAAGAATTTTATTTTTTTTAATGTTTTATTTATTTCTAGGAGAGAGAGAGAGACAGCGTGAGCAGGGGAGGGTCAGAGAGAGAGGGAGTCACAGACTGAAACAGGCTCCAAGCTCTGAGCTGGCAGTCAGCACAGAGCCCGACGCGGGGCTCGAACCCACGAACCGCGAGATCATGACCTAAGCGAAAGTCGGACGCTTAACCGACTAAGCCACCCAGGCGCCCCATAATTTTAGATCATCAATGTAGACTCAGGGGCTCAGAGACTCCTTAAAGCATAATAACATTTGTATCACAAGAGTCTTAAAAGATGAAGAGAGAGAAAAAGGGTCAGAAGGTTTATTTGAGCAAATTTGGGGTGAAAACGTCCCTAATCTGGAGAAGGACACAGACATAAAAATCTAAGAAGCACAAAGAAATCCCACGAAATCAACAAAAGCTGGCCATCATCTAAACATATCATAGTCAAATTCACAAAATACATAGACAAGATCTGAAAGTAGCAAGGGAAAAAGGTCCTTAGCCTAAGGGAAAATATATCAGGTTCATAGCTGATCTGTCCACAGAAATGTGGCAGTCCAGAAGGGAGTGGCATGATATATTCTTTGTGCTGAGTGGGAAAAATAAGAAGCCAAGAATACTTTATCCAGCAAGGCTGTCATTCATAACAGAAGGAGAGATAAAGAATTTACCAGATAAACAAAAACTATAGGAGTTCATGACCACTAAACCAGCTCTGCAAAAAATATTAAAGGCACTCTTTGAGTGGGAAAACCAGACCAAAAGCAACAAAGACTAGAAAGAAACAGAGAAAATCTAAAAACAAACAAACAAACAAAAAACAACAATAACTTTACCGGTATTCCAATGGCACTATTTTTATATCTATCAATAATCAGTCTGAATATAAATGCTCCAATCAAGACATAAGGCATCAGAAAGAATAAAAATAATGAAAAAAGATCCATCTATATGCTGCCTACAAGAGACTCATTTTACATCTATGGACACATGCAGATTGAACATGAAGGGATAGAGAACAAACTATCAATGTTAATGGACATCAAAGGAAAGCCAGAGTAGCCATACTTATATCAGATAAACTAGATTTTATTTTATCTTGTTTTAAAAAAAATAAATATTTGTTTATTTTGAGAGAGAGAGCGAGCAAGCAGAGGAGGATCAGAGAGAAAGAGGGAGAGAGAGAATCCCAAGCAGTCTATTTGCTATCAGCATAGAGCCCAGTGTGGGGCTTGATCTCACAAACTGCAAGATCAGAATCTGAGCCGAAATTAAGAGTCAGCAGCTTAACCAATTGAACCACCCTGGTGCCCCAAACGGGATTTTAGAACAAAGATTAACAAGAGATGAAGAAGGGCATTATATCATATTTAAGGTGTCTATCCTTCAAGATCTAACAATTATACATATTTATGCCCACAACTTAGAGAACCCAAATACATAAATCAATTAATAACCAACATAAACTCATTGCTAATAATACCATAATAGTAGGGGACTTTAACACCTGACTTACAGCAATGAACACATAATCTAAGCAGAAAATCCACAAGGAGACAATGACACACTGGACCAGATGTACTTAACAGATATATTCAGAACATTTCATCCTAAAGCAGCAGAATACACATTCTTTTTGAGTGCACATGGAATATTGTCCAGAATACATCATCTATTGGGTCACAAGTCAACGCTCAACATTCAAAAGGACCAAGACATACCATGCATATTTTCAGCACACAGTGCTATGAAATTCGAAATCAAACACACACACACACACACACACACACACACACACACACACACACTTTTTTGGAAAGCCTTTGAATACTTGGAGGTTAAAGGGCATCCTACTAAAGAATGAATACATTAATCGGGAAGTTAAAGAGGAAATTTAAAAAGTATACGGAAGCCAATGAAAAAGAAACATAGCAGTCCAGAACCTTTGGGATGCAGCAAAGGCTGTCCTAACAGGGAAATGTATTGCAATACAGGTCTACATCACAAAGCAAGAAAAATCTCAAATACACAACCTAATCTTACACCTAAAACAATTAGAAAAGGAACAGCAAATAAAGCCTACTACCAGAAAAAGAAGGGAAATAATAAAGATTATAATAGAAATAAACTATAAAAAAACCCACCACCACCACCACCACCACCATCACCACCAACACCAACACCAACACCAAAAGAAGAACACATCAGTGAAAATAAGAGCTGGTTTTTTGAGAGAATAAATAAAATTGATAAACCCTTAGCCAGACTTATCAAAAAGAAAAGAGAAAGGACCCAAATAAATAAAATCACAAATGAAAGAGGGTAGATCACAACAAACACAACAGAAATACAAACAATTATAAGAGAATACTATGAAAAATTATATGCCAACAAAACCAGGTAATCTGGAAGAAATGAACAAATTCCTAGAAATGTACAAACTACCAAAACTGAAATAGGAAGAAGTAGAATATTTGAACAGACCCATAACCAGAAAACAATATTGTATCAGTAATCAAATATCCTCTGACAAAAAAATCCAGGGCCAGATATCTTCCCAAGAGAATTCAATCAGACATTTAAAAAAGAGTTAATACCTATTTTCAAATTGTTCCAAAAAATAGAAATGGAAGGAAATCTTCCAAAAGTCAAAAGGGTCAGCATTATCTTGATCCTAAAACCAGATAAAGAGCAAACTAAAATAGAGAATTACAGGCCAATATCCCTTATAATTAGGGATGCAAAAAATCTCAGCATGATACTAGCTAATTGAATCCAATAGTACATTAAAAAACTCATTCATGATCAAGTAAGATTTATTCTGGGGCTGCAGGGCTGGTTCAATATCCACAAATTGATCAACCTGATAAACCACATTCATAAAATAAGATAAGAAAAGGGGCGCCTGGGTGGCTTAGTTGGTTAAGCGTCTGACTTTCGCTTAGGTCATGATCTCGCGGTTCATGGGTTTGAGCCCCGTGTTGGGCTCTGTGATGACTGCCAGCTCAGAGCCTGTATCTCCCTCTCTCTCTGACCCTCCCCTGCTCACGCTGTCTCTCTCTCTCTCTCTCCTAGAAATAAATAAAAATATTTAAAAAATAAATAAAAGAAAAGGACCATATGATCCTCTTGATAGATGCAGAAATGCATCTGACAAAATACAGCATCTATTCTTTTTTTTTTAATGAGAAGAACTTGCATTTTATTTACTTTTTTGTGTCTCCTCTTCTCTGATTTATTTATTTTATTTTTTATTTTTTACAAATAGTTTATTGTCAGGTTGGTTTCCATATAACACCCAGTGCTTATCCCCACAAGTACCCACCTCCATTCCCATGTCCCCACTCCCCCCAACACATCCATCAGTCCTGTTTGTTCTCAGCATTCAAGAGTCTCTCATGGTTTGCCTCTCTCCCTCTCCCCCACTATTTTCCCCTTCTTCTCCCCCATGGTCCTCCGTTCAGTTCCTCCTAATCCTCCTATACGTGCAAACATATAATATTTGTCCTACCCTGCTTGACTTATTTTGCTCAGCATAACACCCTCAAGGTCCATCCATGTTGCTACACATGGCCACATTTCATTCTTTCTCATTGCCATGTAGTATTCCATGGTATAAATAAACCACATCTTCTTGATCCTTTCGGCTGTTGATGGACACTTAGGCTCTTTCCATGTTTTTGGCTATTGTTGAGAGTGCTGCTATGAACATTGGGGTACATGTGCTCCTATGCATCAGCACTCCAACTTCCCTTGGGTAAATTCCCAGCAATGCTATAGCTGGGTCATAGGGGAGTTCTATTGTGAATTTTTGGAGGAACCTCCACACTGTTTTCCAGAGGGGTTGCACCAGTTCACATTCCCACCAACAGTGTAGGAGGGTGCCCATTTCTCCACATCCTCACCAGCATCTAGAGTCCTCTGATTTGCTCTTTTAGCCACTCTGGCTGGTGTGAGGTGGTATCTCAGTGTGGTTTTGATTTGTATTTCCCTGATGAGGAAGGATGCTGAGCATCTTTTCATGTGTCTGTTGGCCATCTGGATGTCCTCTTTGGAGAAGTGTCTGTTCATATCTTCTGCCCATTTCTTCACTTGAAATGGTTGTTGGTTTTTCAGGTGTGGCATTTGGTGAGTTCCTTATAGATTTTGGATATTAACCCTTTATCTGATATGTCATTTGCAACTATCTTTTCCCATTCCGTCGGTCGCCTATTAGTTTTATGGATTGTCTTCCTTGCCTTGCATAAGCTTTTAAACTTGATGAGGTCCCAATAGTTTAGTTTTGCTCTTGATTCTTTTGCTTTTGGGGGTGTGTCAAGTAAGAAATTGCTGCGATGGAAGTCAAGGAGTTTGCTTCCTGCTTTCTCCTGTAGGGTTTTGATTGTTTCCTGTCTCACGTTCAGGTCCTTTATCCATTTTGAGTTTATTTTTGTGTATGGTTTGAGAAAATGATCTAGTTTCAATCTTGTACATGTTGCTGTCCAGTTCTCCCAGCACCATCTGTTAAAGAGGCTGTCTTTTTTCCTACGGATCTCTTTCCGGCTTTGTTAAAGATTAGTCGGCTGTATATTTTTGGGTCCAATTCTGAGTTCTCAATTCTATTCCATTGGTCTATGTGTCTGTGTTTGTACCAATACCATACTGTCTTGATGATGACAGCTTTGTAGTAGAGGCTAAAATCTGGGATGGTGATACCTCCCATTTTGGTTTTCTTTTTCAGTATTACTTTGGCTATTCGGGGTCTTTTGTGGTTCCATACAAATTTTAGGATAGTTCATTCTAGTTTTGAGAATTATGCTGGTGCAATTTTTATTGGGATTGCATTGAATGTGTAGATTGCTTTGGGTAGTAATGACAGTTTAACTATATTTATTCTTCCAGTCCATGAGCATAGAATGTTTTTCCATTTCTTTGTGTCATCTTCAATTTCCTTCATAAGTTTTCTATAGTTTTCATCAGACAGATCTCTTGTATTTTTGGTTAGGTTTATTCCTAGGTACTTTATGGTTTTTTTGCAATTGTGGATGGGATCAGTTTCTTGATTTCTCTTTCTGTTGCTTCATTTTTGGTGTATAAGAACGGAACCGATTTCTGCACGTTGATTTTGTACCCTGTAACTTTGCTGAAAACTTGGATCAATTCTAGTAGGCCTCTGGTGGAGTCTGTCATATTTTCTATGTAGAGTATCATGTCATCTGCGAAAAGTGAAAGTTTTGACTTCTTTGCCAATTCTGGTGCCTTTTATTTCCTTTTGTTGTCTGGATGGCTGATGCTAGGACTTCCAGCACTATGTTAAACAACAGTGATGAGAGTGGACATCCTTGTCATGTTCCTGATCTCAGGGGGAAAGGTCTCAGTTTTTCCCCATTGAGGATGATGTTAGCTGAGGGCTTCTCATAGATGGCTTTGATGATGTTTAAGTAAATTCCTTCTATCCCGACTTTCTATAGCGTCTTTATTAAGAAGGGATGCTGTATTTTGTCAATGCTTTTTCTGCATCTATCGACAGGATCATATGGTTTTTATCTTTTCTTTTGTTGATGTGATGTATCCCATTGATTGATTTGCGAATATTGAACCAGCCCTGTAACCCAGGAATGAATCTCACTTGATCTTGGTGGATAATTCTTTTCATGTACTGTTGGATTTGATTTGCAAGGATCCTGTTGAGGATTTTTGCATCCGTATTCATCAAGGATATTGGCCTGTAGTTCTCTTTTTTTGCTGGATCTCTGTCTGGCTTGGGAATCAGAGTGATGCTGGCTTCATAAGTCTGGAAGTTTTCCTTTGATTTCTATTTTTTGGAATAGCTTGAGAAGAATGGGTATTAATTCTGTTTTAGAATTCCCCAGGGAAGCCATCAGGTCAGGGCTCTTATTTGTTGGGAGATTTTTGATAACTGATTCGATTTCTTCACTAGGTATGGGTCTGTTCAGGTTTTCTATGTCTTCCCGTGTGAATTTTGGTAGTGAGTGTGTGTTTAGGAATTTGTCCATCTCTTCTAAGGTGTCCAATTTGTTGGCAGATAATTTTTCATAGTATTCCCTAATAATTGCTTGTATTTCTGAGGGGTTGGTTGTAATAAGTCCATTTTCATTCATGATTTTGTCTATTTGGGTGCTCTCTTTTTTCTTTTTTGAGAAGCCTGGCTAGAGGTTTGTCGATTTTGTTTATTTTTTCAAAAAAACAACTCTTGGTTTCATTGATCTGTTCAACTGTTTCTTTGGTCTCTATGTTGTTTATTTCTGCTCTGATTTTTACTATTTATCTTCTTCTTCTTCTGGGATTGGGGTGCTCTTGTTGCTCTGCCTCTAGTTCCTTTAGGTGAGCTGTTAGATTTTGCACTTGCGCTCTCCCTAATTTCTTGAAATAGGCCTGGAGTGCAATGTACGCTCCTCTTAGGACTGCCTTTGCCACATCCCATAGAGTTTGGATTGTTGTATTTTAATTTTCATTTGTTTCCATATATTTTTAAGTTTCTTCTCTAATTGCCTGATTGGCCCATTCATTCTTTAGTAGGGTGTTCTTTAACCTCCATGTTGTTGGAGGTTTTCCATACTTCTTCCTGTGAGAGACTTCATGTTTCAAAGCATTATGATCTGAAAGTGTGCATGGTATGATCTCAATTCTTTTATATTTATTGAGGGCTGTTTTATGTCCCAGTATATGATCTATCTTGGAGAATGTGCCATGCGCACTTTAGAAGAAAGTGAATTCCCTGGCCTCAGGAAACACCATCTATTCTTGATAAAAATCCTGAATAAAGTAGGGATAGAAGGAACATACCTCAATCATAAAGGCCATATATGAAAGACCCACAGCTAATATCATCCTAATTGGGGAAAGACTGGGAGATTTTCCTCTACTGTCAGTAACAAGACAAGCATGTCCATTTTCACCATTACTATTTCCCTTAGTAGTAGAAGTCTTGATCACAGAAATTGAACAACAAAAAGAAATAAAAGGCATCCAAATCATCAAGAAGGAAGTCAAACATTCACTATTTGCAAATGACATGATACTCTATACAGAAAACTGAAAGAATTCCATAAAAATTGCTAGATCATCTACATGAATTCAGCAAAGTTGTAGGATATAAATGCAACATACAAAAATCTGTTGCATTTTTATATGCGAATAATGAAGCAGCAGAAAAAGAAATAAAAGAATCCACCCCATTTACAATTGAGCCAAGAATAAAAGATACCTAGGAATGTACCTCAGGAAAGAGGTAAAAGATCTTTACTCTGAAAACTATAGAATCTTATGACAGACAGTAATTAAAGAGAACACTAAGATATGGAAAAATATCCCATGCTCATGGATAGGAAGAACAAATACTTTTTTTTTTTTCTAGGAGAGAGAGAGAGACAGCGTGAGCAGGGGAGGGTCAGAGAGAGAGGGAGACACAGACTCTGAAACAGNGGACAGCTATATTTAAAAAAAATGAAACTGGATCTTCCTTACACCATACACAAAAATAAACTCAAAATGAATTAACGACCTTAGTGTGACACCTGAAATCATGAAATTCCTATAAGAAAACAAAGGCAATAATATCTTTTTTTAAAAATATTTTTATTTATTTCTAGGAGAGAGAAAAAGACAGCGTGAGCAGGGGAGGGTCAGAGAGAGAGGGAGACACAGACTCTGAAACAGGCTCCAGGCTCTGAGCCGGCAGTTAGCACAGAGCCCGATGCGGGGCTCGAACCCACGAACCGCGAGATCATGACCCAAGCGAAAGTCGGACGCTTAACCGACTAAGCCACTCAGGCGCCCCGGGAAGAACAAATACTTTTAAAATGTCTATACTACCCAAAGCAATCTACATATTTAATGCAATCCCTATAAAAATACTACCAGCATTTTTCACAGGTCTCGAACAAACAATCTTAAAATTTGTATGAACCATAAAAGAGCCCAACCAGCCAAAGCAATCCTGGAAAAGGAAAAGCAAAATTGGAGGTATCATGATTCCTGGCTTCAAGCTATATTACAAAGCTGTAGTTATCAAAACAATTGTTACAAAACCAGACACATAGCTCAGTGGAACAAAATAGAAAGCCCAGAAATGGATACACACTTATATGATCAACTAATCTTCAGGAAAGTAGAAAAGAATATCCAATGGAAAAAGATAGTCTCTTTAGCAATTGGTGATGGGAAAAGTGGACAGCAACATGCAGAAGAATGAAAACAGACCACTTTCTTACACCATACAAAAAAAAATATATATATATATTTATGATTTCATATATATATGAAAGATTTTACTGTGAGACAGGAAACCATCAAAATCCTAGAGAAGAACAAAGGCAGCAATCTTTTTGACTTTGGTACAGTTTCCTACTAGACACGTCTCCAGAGGCAAGGTAAACAAAAGCAAAAATGAACTATTGGGACTTCATCAAGATAAAAAGCTTTCTTTGGGGTGCCCAGGTGTCTCAATCAGTTCGGCATCTGACTCCTAATATTGGCTCAGGTCATGATCTCATGATTTGAAGGTTTGAGCCAACATCAGGATCCATGCGTATGGTGTGGAGCCTGCTTGGGATCCTATCTCTCTCTCTCTCTCTCTCCCATTCTCTCTTTCCCTCTCCCACCTGTGCCCTCTCTCAAAAACAAACAAACAAACAAACAAAGCTTTGCATAACAACGGAAACAATCACCAAAACTGAAAGGCTCCCTATGGAATGGGGCAAGATATTTGCAAATGACATATCTCATAATGGGTTATTATCCAAAATCTATAAAGAACTTATTGAACTCAACACCCCAAAAACAAATAACCTTGTTCAAAAAATATGCAGATGACATGAATAGAAAAATTCCCAAAGAAGACATCCAGATAGCCAACAGACACATGAAAACATGCTCAACAGCATTCATCATCAAAGAAATACAAATCAAAACCACAATGAGATACCACCACACACTGTCAGAATGGTTAAAATTAACAACACAAGAAACAACAGATGTTGGCAGAGATGTGGAGAAAGAACAACCCTCTTGCACTGTTGGTGGGAATGCAAACTGGTGCAGCCAGTCTGGAAAACAGTATGGAGGTTTCTCAAAAGGTTAAAAATAGAACTACCTGATGATCCAGCAATTGCACTACTAGGTATTTATCCAGAGTACAAAATTATAGATTCATAGGAGGCACTTGCACCCTGATGTCTATAGCAGTATTATCAACAATAGCCAAATTATGGAAAGAGCCCAAATGTCCATAGACTGATGAATGGATAAAGAAGAAGTGGTATAGGGGCGCCTGGGTGGCTTAGTCGGTTAAGCGTCCGACTTTCGCTTAGGTCATGATCTCGCGGTTCGTGGGTTCGAGCCCCGCGTCGGGCTCTGTGCTGACTGCCAGCTCAGAGCCTGGAGCCTATTTCAGAGCCTGTGTCTCCCTCTCTCTCTGACCCTCCCCTGCTCACGCTGTCTCTCTCTCCTCTCTCTCTCTCCTAGAAATAAATTTTTAAAAAAAAGAAGAAGTGGTATATATTCAATGAAATATTAGTCATAAAAAAGAATGAAATCTTGCCATTTGAAAGGACGTGGATGGAGCTAGAGTATATTATGCTAAGCAAAATAAACTACTCATAGAAAGACCAATACCATATGATTTCACTCATATATGGACTCTAAGAAACATATGAGATGAAAATTGAGGAAATAAAAGACCAAGACAAACCATAAAACAGACTGAACTGTAGAGAAGACACTGAGGGTTGCTGGACAGGAGGTGGCCACTGTTATTGGTTAAATAAGTGATGGGTATGAAGCAGGCTACATGTTGTGATGGGCTTGGGTGTTGTATGTACATAATGAATCACTACATCTGAAACTAATATTACACTGTATATTAACTAACTGGAATTTAAAGACATACTTGGCAGAAACAAAATAAAGCCGTGGGGCAACTAGATCACTCTAGAAGACGTACGAGACAGCACTTGTTTTAGGGCCTGATCCAGGGGGACACTATGTTTTGTTGGGACAGAGGGGGAAGATCCATGTAGGAAAGGAGGAGCCAATGAAGAAGGAAGAAAATCAGGAAAGTGTGAAGTCACAGAAGCCAATGGGATTTGTGGTTGGGGGGGCATGAAGGGAAAGATCTACACTGTCAGATGTTGCTCTGATTGAGGAGAAACAGCAGTCAAGTGACCATTCCATTCCAGCCGTTCCTTGGAAGGAAAAAATCCATTGGAGTCATTAGAAAAGAGAATGGGAAGTCAACAAGAGTCCACAGCGAATCTAGGCAACTTTTCAGAGGACTTTTGATGCAGAGGGAATGGGCCTTGGGGTTCTAGAGAGGAGTCTAGTTGGTTTTTAAGGATGCCTGGTTCCGCAGTGCACATGTGCAGGTTGGTGGCAACTGATAGGGAGACACACTGAAGGTGAAACACAAAATTGTAGTTGTGGAGACAACATCCATGAGCAGGCTGGAGAGGCTGGGGTCGGCACACAGCGGGAGGACTTGGCTCCATTCATTTCTCCATCAAGCGCAGGCACTTGCCGCAAAAGCCAACCCTCCACAATTTCCCGGGAGCTCAGCGAAGAGCTTGGGCAATTCCTGCGGAAACTACACCTCCCAGCAGGCGCTACGCTAGGTAGCCAATGCGCAGGCGCGCGCTGCGGGCCTCAGTCTCTCCTCTCCCAGCAGCCCCGGCCCTAGTTACCGGCTGGAGCCACCGACGCGGAGGCGGACGGGTTCCTCTTAAAAGAGAAACGGCGGCGGTGCGCGCGAGGTGGGCCCTTGTCCATCCCTGCTCTCCGGGCCTGCGCGCGAGGCAGGGGAGGCGCAGGCGCATTCCGGGTGAGGGCGGGTGGGGGCGCGCAGGTAAGGCCGAGTCGGGGTGGACCGCGGCGGGCCCTCTGGGTGTCCTGGGAGCTGCCTGTGGAATTGGCCAGACCTACCGCTAGTGAGCGTTAAGTGGGGCGGCCCAAGACCCGGTGGGAGCGCCCTCCAGACCCTGGCCCCACCCACAGTCACCCCGCTATGCACGCCCCCAACACACACGACCTCCTCTTCCCACATCAACCAGTAAAGGCCTGTGCTCTCTTCAAGGTGAAACTATTACCAACCTCTCGTCCAGCCCCAGTTGAAATTTCTCCGTAGAAGTCTCACACCCCTTCCCCATAGCTTCCGTTTTTACGCTTCAGTATGCCTGGGGTCAGGCCATTGTTCTGACTTTGACTGTCTCTCTGCCTCCCACTCCACAGCGCTAGTTTTCATGCTCTGTAACGTAAACTGGGGTGGTTGGGTCCAATGGCAGCGATGCTATTGAAATGACTTAGTCTTGCTCCAATTCACTGTTGAGGAAACGGAGGTCCCAGCGGCGTGGAGCCAGGGGTCCAGGATCAGGTACGCCCATATGCCTGTCTCCTCCACCTTGTAGGTTCTGGTGCCTATGGCTTCCTCCCCGGTGGACGCATCCCGCAGGCGGCAGGAGAAGCGACGGCAGCTGGACGCGCGCCGGAGCAAGTGCCGCATCCGCCTAGGTGGCCACATGGAACAGTGGTGCCTCCTCAAAGAGCGGCTGGGCTTCTCCCTGCACTCGCAACTCGCTAAGTTCCTGTTGGACCGGTTAGGGGCCAGGGCGGGACTCTGGAGGAGGGTACCCAGGCTGCAACACCTACTCCCCTCCCAGGATCAGGTGGTGGTCCATGGCTCCTTAACACCCACAGGTGTCTCATTTCAGCAGAACCGCCTCTGTGATTTGTGGCCTCTGGGGGTCCTGTGCCCTCTTCTTGGTCCCCAGAGAAGAGGGGGGCTCTTAGGACTGGGTCCCTTAAAAGTGTGCAAGTGTGGAGTGCTGAGGGCAGTTGACCTGGACCCCTACCTAAACTCCCTCTCTTTCCCACCCTGGCAGGTACACTTCTTCAGGCTGTGTGCTCTGTGCAGGTAGGTAGGTAGGGAATAGCTAGAGGTAGGGGGTCAGGAGCCAGGGAAGGAAGAGGGACAACAGGGAGTGATGTGACCTAGCAGCACCCTCCATAAGGGGATTGCATCTGAGTGAGTTTGGGAAAAGGTGGAGGAGTTGGGGAGCCCAACGTAGTTTGATGGGAATAGCCTGTATAAAAGAGAGCAATGTCTCAGGACCTTGGAGGTTCTGGGCTCTGAAGAATGGTAAACTCGACCAGGGACTGGGGTTGTCTAGGGGCCTGGGGGACAGGGCTGAATGTGGCCCCAGAGTGAGAGTAGGGGTCCTCCCAGATTGCCCTGACTGTTGCCTTCACCATTCCAGGTCCTGAACCTTTGCCCCCCAAGGGTCTGCAGTATCTGGTGCTCCTGTCTCATGCACACAGCCGAGAGTGCAGCCTGGTGCCTGGGCTTCGGGGGCCCGGGGGCCAAGATGGGGGGCTTGTGTGGGAGTGCTCAGCGGGCCACACCTTCTCCTGGGGCCCCTCTTCTGGCCCCATATCTCCAGAGGAGCCCAAGCCAATTTCCCAGCCAAGTACTGCCCCAAGAAGCTGGTGCCCAGAGGCCAGGAGTGGGCAGGAGCCAGCAGGTAGGCTGGGAGAAAGAAGAGTTGTGGAGAAAAGGAAGAGAAAAGGTTCCTATTTCTGTTGCTTAGAACTCCATTTTCTAAAAATTATCCTTTCTCAATGGAAAAACTATACTTATAAGAAAATATATCCTTGAATATATTTTCAGGTATAAAAAGCAAAATACAGAATAGGGTGTATGTTGTTACTATTGGTGGAAAAATAAGGGGAGAAAGAATGTATGTATGCACTTACGTATGTATAAAATATTTCTGGAAGGGCATGTAGGAAGCCAAGCCCTCTGGAAAGAACTAGGTGATTAGGGGACAGCATTGAAAAAGATTTTTTCATAGTGTAATTTTTTGTACTTTTATTTTTTGAACCATGTGAACATATCATTTCTAAAATATCCCTTCCGACTCCAGTAGCCTCTGCACCCTCCTTCTTCCTAACAGTCCTCCCACCACTTCGGACCTTAGAAGTACACTTGTCCTCATCCCTCCAGCCCAGAGTTCCTTCTCCTTTGACTCTACAGGTTTGGAGCCTGAGCATGAGGAAGGGACTCAGGAGGCCAGTTCACTCAGGTGAGGTTGGGGGTGGGAGGGGCAGGATAGGCTTGGGGGGAAAGTGCAGGTGAAGGAGCAGAGCCTGAGGCTTGCCTTCCTTGGTCCAGCAGGGAAGTGAGACCCCTCCTGGAGACCTTCCCCTTCCCAGGAGAAGAGGGGGAGGAGGAAGATGAGGATGAAGAGGAGATGCTCAGTGATGCCAGCCCATGGACCTACAGCTCCTCCCCAGATGAGCAAGTTGGGGCTGAGGGAGGATGCTGAACAGAGCAGGAGGGAGGGATGGAGCAGCTGGCCGGGGCTCCCAAAGCTTTGCAGACTTGGTGGGGAAGGCAAGATGGGCTTTGGGGAAGGCAGAAAGAATTGGAGGCTTTGAATTGGGTGGAAGGTGGTGAAGTTAGGCTGTAGGGGAGAATGAAAGCTGAAAGCAGGTGTGAACAGGGATCCTGGGGTAGGAGGAGTAGGGTTGTTCTGACTTTGGGATCTTTGCAGTTTGGGGTCTTAGGACTAGCTGAGAGCCCAGGGAAATAATGCCCTCCTGTTCCTTCTCTTTTCAGCAGTGATCCAGATGCCCCCAGACTCCTTCCTTCCCTTGTCACCCATACACTTGAGGGGGAGACACCCCCAGCCCCAGCAGCTCCCCTCAATCCCCTTCCTGTACCATCCTCCTCTTCTTCATCACTGGGTTCTGGAGCTCTTCTGTCTACCGAAGTTGGGGTACAGCCCGAACTCAGAGGGACTCCTCAAACAGCCCAGCAGACTGAGCCCCTGGCCAGGTAACCTGATGGCTGAGACAGAGGGCAGGGGCATCCCGGGACATGGCCCTCCCTCGAGGCCCTCTGCTCCCTTTTTGCTGCCCGTAGCCCTGGGAGTCAGGCCCAGTCTGCTCTGACCTTGGCCTGGGAAGAGGACACAGCACAGATCGGCCCCAAGAGAATTAGGTAGGACTTGCAGAGGGGCCTGGGGGCGAGGGGAACGAGTGAGAGGAGGGGACTGAGGAGAGCCCGTGGGAATGCTTATGCTACTCCCTATCCTCCTCCTCCCAGGAAAGCTGCCAAAAGAGAGCTGCTGCCTTGTGACTTCCCTGGCTGTGGACGGATCTTCTCCAACCGACAGTATTTGAATGTGAGGAATATGAGGGGCACAGATTGGGTTTCACGTGGCTTCAGAGGTGAGAAGGGCTGAAGGAGATGCTGAGAGGAAAGAGAAGCTGAAGCAAAGAAACCTGGACTGTGGGTGGGTTCAGAGATGGGAAGAGAAAGATCAGGATAGACCTGCAGTGCTTACCTACAGTTAATAATCACTAAAGCAGACAAATGGTAGATAAGGCAGAAAACCAAGCCTCCGGTACACAGCTGCTTCCCACTACTGCTGGTTGCATGGGCCCTCCAAGGGTCACATGGAGATGACAATGGCATTCCTCAGGCTCTCAGAATGCTAGGACTGTTCTAAGCACTTGATGTAGGTCAAGTCTTTTGATCTTCAAAAGATCACTTGTGAAGTAGGTGCTGATACTGTTGCTGCTTTGCAAATGAGGAAACTGAGACACACAGATAGGTTAAGCAGTTCCCAAGACTCCTTAGCTAGTATGTGATGGTGCTGGGGTTTCTGAGTCCACACTCAGCTACCTGGCACTGCTGGCTTGAGAGGGCAGTTCTAGTGCCAGGGGACTGGAAGGACTGTCGCCAGCCTAACTGCAGGAGAGGTTTGGGGCACAATGAGGGAAGGGCCACAGCCCTCACACTCATCCAGAGCCCTCCCAGACCCAAGTCCTGAGGGCGAGAGCCCAGACCAGGGGGATGGTGAGGCAAGGGTGGACGACATTTGGGCAGGAAAGCTGTGGGTTGAGAAGAACTTTAGCAGGGCTAGTCAAACTCACTTGAGCTTCTTAATGGAGGAGACTGAAGCAGCCACCAGCAGCAGTTTAACTATGAGAAAGCAGGATTAGAAATAAAGGGAAAGCCCGTGCAATTTAGTGAGCCAGAATGTGAAATTAGGTGAGACAGGAGAAATATTTCCAATAAATAATCAGGGAGTTAAAGAACACCACACAATCCCTGAAAGCATTCCAGACTGAGAGCATACACGTTTGTGTGTGTGTTTCTAAAGCAGATTTAGGAAAATACCACGTAAAATATACCCATGGTTAGCAATAAACCCATGGTTAGGTGATTTGGGCAATATTATTGTACATTAGTATTGATTTTGAAGAGGATAATCATACCTACCCAAATTGTGTTCTCATTCCCAGCAGAGAACAAATCAGGGAATCAGGAGTGTCACCAGAATGGGACTTTGTTCAGGGAACTGGGCATTGTAAGGAAGATTGTGGTAAAAAGGTGAGGTAATGGAAGTCAAGGACAGAATAGGGTGAGGGCAGTTTGATGTCAGGATGGGATGGTGGGCTCACATATAGGTGAGGACTGACCAGGATGATGTGAGCTGATGGTGACAGAACTATTGTGGGATGGGGAGGGAGCAGAGGAGCCCACCTACTGGGTCAGCTCTGGCAGTCTCCCTGAGACCCCGTTTCCTTCCCTAGCACCACAAGAAGTACCAGCACATCCACCAAAAGTCCTTTTCCTGCCCAGAGCCAGCCTGTGGGAAGTCCTTCAACTTTAAGAAACACCTGAAGGAGCATGTGAAATTGCACAGTGGTGAGTGTAGAAATGCCTCCTCACTTTCCTCTCCTGTGGGTCCCTTCACCTCACTCTGTGTTTTCACTTCTCCATGTGAGTCCTTTCACTTCTCCGTGTGGGCCCCTTCACTTTTCAGTGTGGGTTCTGTCACCTTCTCCTGGCGGTCCCTTCACTTGCCCTGTGAGGCCTGTCACCTTCTATCCGCAGGTGCCATCACACCCCTCTGTGGGATGACTCTCACTCACACTCAGTTCTCTGTGTGTTGTGCACCTGCCTGCTTGAGACTGTTCTAGGTGTGGGATACAAAATGAACAAAGTGATGGCAGGGATACAAAGAGATATGAAAGCAGGGAAGGGGTGGAGAGCATGAGAGAGGAGTTTCTGTTGTAGAAAGGGAAGCTGCTTTGAGCCAAGACCTATGTGAAGGGAGAAATAGAGGCTTGTCCATATCTATGGGCAGCACGGGGGAGGCCCTAAACTGATACCTGCATGGAATGTTCCAGGAATGGAGGGGAGGCCAGGAAGTAAGAAAGGAAGGAAAAGAGGTTAGATAGATGGCAGGGGCCTCCAACACTACCATCAAGATGTTTGGCTTCTGGCTGAATGAGATGGGCACCATCCCGGGGTGTGGTGTAGCAGAAGGACACAACCAACTTTAAAGGAGCACAACTGACTTTAAAACTGACTTTGTGACTGCCATGTGGAGAAATGGGGCTGTAGGAATGTGCAATGTGCAATAATGGCAGCCTTGACACCACTGAGTTGGTGAGAAGTGGCTGAAGGCTGATGTGAGCATTAAGGCGGACCAGAGGGCTGCTGTGAGGAGGACAGATTGGCCACAGGTAGATGGACAGGAAGGAATCAAGGGTGACTTGAAAGATTCCAGCTTGAGTAACTGGTTAGAAGTAATGTGATTTCTTGAAAACGAGGGAGGAGCAGGCTTTAGGAAAGGGACAGTGTATTTGGGACATGATAATTTAGGCATCTCAGAAGATGTGAATCTGGAGTCTGGAGTCTGGAGATGCTGGGGGGAAAAAGTTTCATTACAAGCACATGGGTGGTATTTGGAGCTAAGGATGGAGTGTACCTCCATGGAGTGAATGTAGGTAATGAAGAATAATGAATGGGATTGGACATGTGGGAAGAGCAGCAAGTGGCCAGCGAGGCAAATGAAGAGAGCAGTACTTGAGGGAATCAAGTGGAGAGAATGCTCCAGTGAGGAGGGATGGAGGGTGGCTTGTGCCAGTGCTACAAGATGGAGTAAGATGAGGATGAGGACTTTGATTAGATGACAGGGTGGGATGTGACAAGGGAGAGGACAGCCAGAATGGAATGAGTTCAAGGAAAGAGGAGCTAAGGAAGTGGAGTTAGAGAATATGGACCACTCTTTGGAGTTTTGCTGTGAAGACAAGTAGAGAAGTGGGGTCTTAGCTGGAAAGCTGTAAGCTTGGGGACACAGAGAGGGGAAAGGGATCCCACTGAGAGGAAAGGTAACTGATAACTAGGTGGGGTGAGCAGCCTCCAGACAGGGAGAAGAGGTGTGTCTCTGCACTACTGGAGGGCAACTACAGTGGAGCAAGTATTCACATATATGGGCACAAACGTAAGTTTGCTGACAGATTAGGTAAGGGGAAAGATGTGCGTGTTCTCTCCTGGCTTCTCTCTTCTTTGTGACTTGGAAAATAAGATCACCGCTGAATGAGGCTGACAGAGAGAGGAGGTGAAATAATGGCCTACTGGACTTCTGTGAGTGGGAAAGTGAAATACAGAGGCCTATGGTAGACTCTTGAGACTTGTGGTTGTGGATGAAAAGGAGACGCTGGTGGGTGGATGGTGGCATGGATTGTGGCATCTGTTTCTACTTCCCTTAGCGCACCTGTGTGGCCCTGGAGCAAGCCAAGTATCATGTTTATCCTAAGTTGGATTTTAACCAAACAGGTCCAGCTGAGGAAGAGAGCGGCCAGTGAATCAGTAGTATGAGTGAGGGAAGGCTACAAAGATGCCTTGGAAAGAGAAAGGGTGAGGAGTGTGGAGGGGGACAGTGGAAAGTCAGCGGGCTGCTGGACTGGCAGTATGGAGTCACAGGCTTATTGCAGCAGGACAAAGTAGTAGCAAGTCCTTGCTGGAACTGACTGGCATGCTTGAAATTGCAATTTCTCAGAAGGGTGGGAGACCAGGTAAGTGAAAGACCTGGTAGACCAGAACAGAAATGTGGAGTGCTGGCTGAGGAGAGGGCCTGGAGCCAGAGATTTGTGCATTGTTACCTGTAGAAGGCTACAGGTGTACATGTACGGTCTGACTGTGGGAGACAGATGTCTAAAGGATGCCACAAGAAGTGACAATACCTCCTGTGTGCCCTGCCCTGAGGCTTGGAGGTACAGGAGAAAAGACACAGCAGACCTGTGAGAGCTGCTGGAGAAAGGCAAAGGGCAGGTGCTGTTAGTGCTGGCAGGTTCAGGGAAAAACGGAACAGGTTGGCTGCTGACAGCCACAGGGCACTTTTGGGGGCTGAGATGGATGGGACAAGCAGGCTGAATGGGGATAGTACTCCTCTGAGGGTTGGCAGATGGGTTGGGCTGAGGAGGGGCCACATCCTGGGGATGAATGCTGGGGTGTCCCCTGTGCACCTGCAGACACCCGGGACTACATCTGCGAGTTCTGTGCCCGGTCTTTCCGCACCAGCAGCAATCTCGTCATCCACCGGCGCATCCACACTGGAGAGAAGCCCCTGCAGTGAGTGTGGGGGAGTATGGGTGGGAAGGTAGGGCTGTGGGTTGGGAGGAGGGGGAGACTGCCGTGGGGAAGTCAAGATGGGCTAAAGCACTGTCTTTTCCTCCACTATCCCTCGCTCAGGTGTGAGATCTGCGGGTTCACCTGCCGACAGAAGGCCTCCCTGAATTGGCACCGACGCAAGCATGCAGAAACAGCCGCTACTCTACGCTTCCCCTGTGAGTTTTGTGGCAAGCGTTTTGAGAAGCCAGACAGCGTTGCAGCTCACTGCAGCAAAAGCCATCCAACCCTGCTCCCAACTCCACAGGAGTCACTCGGCCCTTTGGAACCCTCCCCCAACATCTCTGCCTCTGTGCCCCTGAGGTCTGATGATGAGTCCAGGCCCTCTCTGGTTCCTCAAGCTCTGACCACGCTCCATCAGCAGTGAGCATTCCTGGGCTCTGAGGAGCCAGACCCCAGGGACTGAAGGGGAGCAAGGAAGAGAAGGTCCAGATGCCTGGCCTCCAGAAACTAGGGTGACAGGGAGTGCAGGGTGGTGGGGGGCAAAAAAACCAAGACAGGCTACTTTAGGCTTCCTAAACAGAATAAACCCAGTATTTTACAGTCGTGTGTGGGCAGACTGAATGTTTTGGCACCTGAAGAATGAGAATCCTTATTCCTCTGGAAGCAGGCTCTGCTAGAATGTGCCTGAGTATACCACAGGTGCAGGCCCTGTTCCTCTCTCTGTAGGCCCCTACCTCAAGGACCCAGCTTTCTTTCCCAATTTACTTTGATACTTTGAAGTCCTTTTCAGTGGAGTATCATACCTATTCTTGCACTTAAGCAGGGCAGGCTGTGACAGTATGGAGAGCACTGGGTCATTCCAGAGGAATAGTTGGAGCAGGAATGGAGGTATGTGAGCCTGAGCCACATTTGTACTCTTCACTATCCGGGAACCAAGTGTATAGGCCTGAAGAGTCTTGCCTTCCAGTGCAAAATTAGGGGGCTGTACATGCAAGATCACTGAGCTACCTTGGGTGGAGACAAGACATCTTAGAACTTCAAAAGGGCCTGGCTCTTGGATCACTCCAGATATCTGCAAAACAGCAGCCTCAAGCTTTGAAAACAGAGGCTCTGGGTATCTGGAACCCAAATAAACAACTCTTTATTTCACCAGCCATAAGCAAAAAAAATCACTGGACAATTCCAGATTTTCTACCCTGCACTATTGCCTCTGTAGAGCTCAGAGATTGATTTGGATATAACATTCTGATGCTTCACTTGACAATACCCTGCTTTGTGGACCCCATGTGGTCTCAGTCTAGGTCCCAAAGCTAATGTCCTCCACCTAACTGGAGAACACTGTCCTAAGAGGGACCTTGATCTGGACACCATCAGGTCTGGGTTGTGCGCCAGGTGGTTGCTTTGCTGAGGTCTCCTGCCCACCTTCAAAGCAGGTGGGCCTTCTGTGCCAGGCAGCAGGCTAGTTGCTTCTGGCAGGATGCCTTTCACTGAAATGGACAATCCCATCATCTCTGCCTACAAACTTCCCATCTCTCAGAGCCCAGGGAGAAAGCAGCAGAGAAAAGTGTCAAGTGGAACCAAGAGGCAAGAAAACCACAAGGCAGGTGGGTTGTTACTATGGCCACCCTATGATCATTACCTGAAGAGTCAGGACAACAAAAGTACCCAGAGAGCTAGAGGAGACTCAGGCGGGAAAAGGGATGGGACAAGAGAAGACAATACAGGTAGGAAAACAGGGGTGGGGGTGAGGGGGAAGCATCTGAGGGCACAGTAGCAGCAATGGGAACACACCAATACTTGGGCTGTCTTCCATGTCTAGGTTTTCCCAACTCCCTGCACCTACACCCCAGAGGGAGAGCAGGAAGGATGGACAGGAAGAGCTGACAAGAGAAATGGATGTAGGGGTGTGACAGGGTGAGAGACAGCCATGCTGTTTTTACACAAACTCCCATCTGCGGAGCTGCCCCACCATCCCTGTGGCTCTATATCTGGTATTTGCCAAGCCCACTCCAGAAAAGCTTCTCAGCAAGTTCCCCTCAGCTGGGACACAAAAAGTCCAGCTTTTCCTGTTCTGCCTGGCCAGCAAAGATGAGGGCAGCTCCTGTGGTGGCCTGGGTGGCAGCGGTGGCCGCACGAGCTCGTGTGTGGGCCCGCTGGTGCTGTGAGAGCGAGCGGCTGTGGCTGAAACACTTGCCACACTCAGCACATTCTGCTGGCCGCTCGCCCAGGTGTGTCTTGCGGTGCAGTGCCAGTTTGGAGCCCACGCTGAAGGCCTTGCCGCACTCAGGGCACTTATGGGGCTTGTGACCAGCATGGTTGCGCAGGTGCACGTTGAGGTTGGACACGCATGTGAAGCGTTTGCCACACAACTCACAGTGGTAGGGCTTCTCGCCTGTGTGTATTCGCCGGTGCTTGGTGAGGTCAGAACGGTCGCTGAAGCGGCGGCCACACTCGGCACATGGGAAGGGCCTCTCGCCTGTGTGTATGCGCTGGTGCACCACTAGGTCAGAGCGCTGCCCGAAGCCCTTGCCACAGGTGGCACATGCGTGCGGCCGTTTTCCCTGGTGGCTGCGCCTGTGGCGCAAAAGTGTGGAACTCTCGCTGAACCGGCGCCCACAGTCCTCACACGCGTAGGGCTTCTCACCTGTGTGCGTGCGCTGATGGCGCACCAGCGTGGCACTCTCCGAGAAGCCCTTTCCACACTCAGGGCACTTGAAGGGCTTCTCACCTGAGTGAATCTGCAGGTGTCGTGTTAGTGTTGAGCTCTTACCAAAGTTCTTCCCACACACACTGCAATGGTGTGTACCCGGAGCATGAGGCTGTGGAGGTGTGGAGTCGCCAGGGCTCTGGGCCACGTGGATGCGCGCATGGCTCCGCAGCCCTGCATAGCTGTGGAAAGCCCGTGGGCACTGTGCGCATTGGTGCAGTGGGTCGATGGGCGTGATGAGTGTCCCCCAAGGGTGTGCCCGCGCCTGGTGGAAGCGTAGCGCGCTCTGTCGGAAGGTGCGGGCACACAGTGGACATCGGCGGGGCTGCTCTGGAGGGTGCAGGCGGCGCCGGTGCAGCAGCAGAGCCGGGAGGTGTGGGAAGCTGCGGCCGCAGGCACGACAAGAGCAAGAGCGACTGCGCTGTCTGTGCACACTCTGGTGTAGGTCCAGGCGGCCGCTATGGTGGAAGCTCTGGCCGCACTCACTGCAGATGTAGAGCGTCTGGCCAGCATGGGCGCGTCGGTGGGCGCGGAGGTCAGCAGCCAGGGCATAGCGCTCACCACAGTCTAGACAGCGGTAGCGGCTCTCACCACCGTGCGCCAGCTCATGACGCAGCAGCACAGAACTGTAGCGGAAGCTCTTGCCACATTCACTGCATATGTAAGGCCTTCCTGCAGCCGCCGCCACCTCTGATGCATCTAACATGGTGAGTGACAGGCTGGGGAGTGTCTGGAATGCAGTATGGCAGGGATGTGTTCCACTCCCAAGCCAGGGTGCACCTCCTCAAACTGCGTGTTATTTTCTGTTTTTTGAAGGCCTAGAAAGGAAATGGCAAATGGAAGAAGAGGAATTTTGGAAAACTGCAGGTTCTAGGTTCCTTTTCTTGTAAGCAGGCTCTGTGGCTTTTTCAAGAGTGAGCTGCAGCCAAGTTCACCCTTTACTGTGAGCCCTATAGGGAGAAATTCACTGTAAGCCACAGTGAAAGCTGCAACAGCTACACCTTGGGGAATGGCCAGGCAAGAGCACAGAGTCCCCATTTCTTGTAACTTTTTCAGCTAGATTCCATTCTCCTGGATTCCATTCTCCAAGAAGAGGCAAAGCCATAGGACTCCTAGAAATATGGAGAGAGAGGTCCTCATGCCAACATGAAGGGCAAGAGGGATTCAGAGAGGGAGTTTGCCTCCAAAACTCTGCTTGGGAGGGGATGATGAGTAGCCAGACTGTTTTCTGTCCTTAAGCCAGAGGTCTTAGCCTGGAGATGCACTAGGAAACACTAAGGAGGGATGGGCAATGAAAGGCCCCTTAGCTGAGACCACATCAATACCTTCCTCTGAGGCCCTGGTTTTCCCAAGTCACCAATGTGATCCCAGCCAGACCTGGCTGGAAGGTCAAGGAGGGCAATTAGATGAAGCCTAAACCCATACATAACCAGAAGCCTGGGCAAAGGATGAGAAACCCTAAAGTACTGTGCCTTAACTTTGGACAATACCTGATAAACAACCACTCCACATTGGTACACAGCTTCAAAGTTCCCTAACCTTGAGAAAGCAACTCAGGACCCAGGAAAGGGGTGAAAATAAACATGTATAGTCTACACATATTGTTGAAAGTTGATGGCATTATCCTAGAAATGCTTTTCACATTTTCAGGAAAAGCTGGGGAGAAGGAAGAAGCATTCTTTCCTATTCTCAGGTCATCCAAATTGTTTGCAAACATTCTACAGACTTCCTTCATTGCCCTAGCTCCAGGGATCTGAGAACCCAGAATAGCAGAAAGACCCTTTATGGGGATGGAATCTGCTCTGCTATCCTCTTTATCTCAAATGTTATCTCTGAATCCTAACAAGTTGGTCCAGGTAGTTGTCTGGGAGCAGAGTCAGTCTTTCTTTACAGAACCTCCTGTGGGCCTCATCACTGACTGCTTCCCTCAGGGTCCGTGGATTGGTCCCAGCTAAATTCAGGGGAGATTAGGTACAGTTACTATGAGTTATAGGCTGTGTCACTTAATAGGTCAGGGAGAAGAAGCAAACAAGTCAGAGTCATTTTCTTACTGGAAGATGGAAACATCATAAATGCCCAGAGCTCTGGTTAAAACACCCCATAAATGGGGTCAATTGAAAAAAAGCCTTGAGGGGTGCCTGGGTGGCTCAGTCGGTTAAGGATCTGACTTCTAATAGCTTGTGGGTTCAAGCCCTGTGTCAAGCTTTGTGCTGATAGCTCAGAGCCTAGAACCTGCTTCAAATGCCATGTCCCTCTCTCTCTGCCCTTCCCCCTCTCATGCTCTCTTTCTCTCAAAAACAAACAAACAAACAAACAAACACTCATTTTAAAAAAGAAAGAAAGCCTTGATAGCCACAAACCTTCAGGGGTGGGCTCAGGATCTTCTGCTCCCCTCCACATTGGGCAAGAGTGGCCAATGCAGGATGTTCTCTTCTCATGCCTTTGGAGCAGGATGTTCTGTGCCCTGCAAAGATGAAAGAAGAGGGACAACATGAATTTATTTTTAATTAATTAAATATAGATTATTGTCAAGTTGGTTTCCAATTTAACACCCAGTGCTCATCCCAACAAATGGCCTCCTCCACGCTCATCACCTATTTTTCCCTCTTCCCCACCCCTCGTCAACCCTCAGTTTGTTCTCAGTATTTAAGGGTCTCTTATGGTTTGCTTCCCTCCCTCTCCTTATCTATTTTTTCCCCTTCCCCTCCCCCATGGTCTTCTGTGAAGTTTTTCAAGATCCACATATGAGTGAAAACATATGGTATCTTTCTCTGCCTGACTTATTTCACTAAGGATAATACCCTTGAGTTACATCCACGGGGACAACATGAATTTAAACTGAGCAGAGAGGACAGAAGCAGGGAGAGAAAGAAGAGGGGAGTATTGTTTTAATGGGTATTTTCAAATTAAAAAAACTAAAGAATTGTATCATGAATCCTTCAGCATCTATATACATTTTGCTTTCAAAATTTCTTTCTCTCTATGACATTCCTCCTATCCCACACACTTTTTCTCTCTTTTTTGGTCTGCAGTATTTTAATTCCCAGACATCTTATTCAAAGATAATGAGTTTAAGCAAAAACTAGAAGCAGGGCGGCACCTGGGTGGCTTAGTCGGTTAAGCGTCCAACTTTCGCTTAGGTCATGACCTTGCGGTTCGTGGGTTTGAGCCCCACATCAGGCTCTGTGCTGACTGACAGCTCAGAGCCTGGAGCCTATTTCAGAGTCTGTATCTCCCTCTCTCTCTGACCCTCTCCTGCTCACACTGTCTCTCTCTCTCTCCTAGAAATAAAACAAAACAAAACAAAAAAAAAACACTAGAAGCAGGGGCAGGAGCCCCTCTGCAGACCTGAAAGCAGTCTTTAGAGAGTCTCTCAGTTCTTCCAGAGGGAACTTTCAGCCCAGACACTTGGGCTGCTGATTCTAGCTGGTCATCAGTTCAAAAGAATGTTTATCCTCATGTGAATAAAACCTTCCCTCAGGACTCAGTGTTTGATCCCAAATGCCAAAAAGAGCAATGCTCATTCCCTGGTGTGTGTTCCACTTTACTTGGGGGTCTCAAGGAACCATGACACCTCTCAGGCCAAGTTTCTGGGAACCCACCCCTCCCTCCCAGGGCACATGCCCAAGTGAGGTAAGACAAATGCACAAACACAATCATGCATACATAAATGGCATATAAACAAAGATACAATTTCCTCCCATTACAAATGTGGAGATCAAGACAGGCCCTGATCTAGAGGTCAGGTTTGGTAATTCAGTATCAGGGTATACCCTTAAATTCTGTCTTCTGTACCTCACCCCATGCTGGAACTTGCCCTGTCCTAACCACTTTGCCAATTGAGGGTTTTGAAGTTGTTAAACCACCAAATTCATTTTAAGTAAAAAAAAAAAAAAAAAAAAAGTAAGTACAGGAGGGCTTGGAAAGAGGGAAGGAGGTAATTATGTGTGATTTACTGAAAAGTCCTAAATTCTCAATACTTTATTTTATCAACTTTCAAGCATCTAGTAATTACAAATATTTACAAATGCTACATATGTAATTAATTTTTAAAAACCCAGTAAGAAAAAAAAATTAAAAAAAATAAACCCAGTAAGATAAGCAAATGAAAAAATTAACATTCACAATTGATTAAAAGCAAACTTCTGAGTTTCACATATCACTTTATTTTTGTTTCTTAGTAGCTATTTCAGGGATTTCATATCATATCTAATGGATCACCTATTACAGATCAAAAGTATGGTAATTGATCAGGATTTAGTACATTTACTAACAATCTACTATGAGAGCAGTTTTGTTCTTTTTCTTCTGAGTGGTGTCCTTCAGTCAGTACAAAGATTTTCTTCCCTGGTTATCTGTTCTGCTGGGCCATCATTTCTGGCGCAGAACGAAGAGGCAAGTGATCATCTCACAATTTCTCCATTTTATTTATTTTTTTAAATGTTTTTTATTTATTTATTTCTAGGAGAGAGAGAGAGAGAGAGAGAGAGAGACAGTGTGAGCAGGGGAGGGTCAGCGAGAGAGGGAGTCACAGATTGAAACAGGCTCCGGGCTCTGAGCTGGCAGTCAGCACAGAGCCCGACGCGGGGCTCGAACCCACGAACCGCGAGATCATGACCTAAGCGAAAGTCGGACGCTTAACCGACTAAGCCACCCAGGCGCCCCACAATTTCTCCATTTTAAACAGGAGTGGGACTGAGGGCTGTTCCAGCTGTACTGTCCACTATAGTAGCCATGAGCCACATGTGACTGAGCAGTGGTCCAAATTGAGATGTGCTATAAAGGGTCAAATACACTCCTGATTTCAAAGATTTAGTATGAAAAAAGAATGCAAGATATCTCATTAATAATGTTTATTGTAGATTATATATATATGTTGAAATGATGTTTTGTATATATTGGGTTAAATGAAATGTATTATTTAAAAAAATTTTTTTAATGTTTAGTTATTTTTCCAGAGAGAGAGAGAGAGAGAGAAAACACCATTGGGGTAGGGACAGAGAAAGAGGGAGACATAGAATCTGAAGTAGGCTCCAGGCTCTGAGCTCTCAGCACAGTTCTCACGAGACCATGACCTGAGCCTAAGTCGAATGCTTAACCAACTGAGCCGCCCAGGTGCCCCAAATGAACTGTATTATTAAAATTAATTGCCTACTTTGGGGCCTTTCTATTTATAGCTCCACCTGCAAACCCATTCCCCCCTTCATTTAGTGCTCTGCTCCAATAACCCCTCCTCAGAGAATCCCTGCTGAGTGCCTTCACACTCCACAACCCCATCCCCTTACTTGGCTTTATTCTGAGTAATCAGTAAAAGTAACAGGAAACAGTGATTCTCATTCATTCTGGGAAGGTTTCAGACCCTTTTCTAGGTAAGTATGGAGTGTGGAATCCAGAGCACCAGAGTGGCTTCTCCTTACTTTCTTTTCTTCCATAGAAGAAACAAGGTCTAGTACTTCAAAAGAAGTTACCCCTTCTAGCTTCAGGTCCAGTCTGACATATTTAAGGAGCTGGTGGAAATAGGAATGACAGCTGCTTCCCATCCCAAGTGCCCAAGACTGATTATGATCCAGATACATTCTTTCGGAAGTTCTGCCTTCATAAAGATTTTCCTGTAAATTGGCAAGTGTGGAGAAAGTATGGTTGTTAGCAGGGAAAGAGTGCACGTAGTAAGGTAGCCTATTCTCTGTGTTCCTTTCACACATGGTTGCAAAAACTGCAACCCAGAGGGGGCAGACCTTCCCCAAACTGAGATGTAGGAAGGGACGATACATGGTGTTTTGCATCTTCCCAGGGCCTAGCAAGAAGTTGGGCACACATAGGGCACTCATGCTTTTTAAACATGATGTATTAAACTGGAATACATCTCTTTCAAATGTTAGATTCCTGGAAGAGTAGGAAGCCTCTCTCCAGTTGTCTTATCCTCCATAGCCCTATCTACTGCATGCACTGCAAACACTCTGCTTTGGTTTACTGAAACAGAACTGTAAGGGGTTCCATAGGGGAACCACAGAGGCAAGTGTCCAAATTCTGGTTCTTCCATAATAAGTATTAGCTGTGTGACCTTGGACAGGGAATTTTAGGTGTCTGACACTCTTGACTGGGAGAACTCAGTAAAGGAAACTATTATAACGTTTCATATGAAAAGGTTAAAATATGTGTAAGTCTAACAACTGTGGTTACTGAAGTTTTAGGTTTTACCCGCCTCAGGACAGTTCCTTTGAAGAGGGATCCTGAATACGGGGGTCTGACTCTGACTTCGACCCTAAGGATCCTAAACGTTCTGCAAGGCTTTTTAAATCCCTTCCCCAATACCCCAAAACCCCTTCTTCACAGGCTTAGAGTAGCATAAGCATTCCATAGCCCCACGCCGAACCTCGGGGGCTTTCAGAGTAAGCAGGGAGGTTGGTTATTTAAGATTTGTTGCCTCCTACTTAACGGGAAGGTGCACACAACTATTCGCGGCAAGAGAGACGCCACACCTGAGAAGGTCGCAGTGCAGCCAATTCCGGGCGCTTCAGTCAACGATCGTCACGAGTTGCTAGGCAGACTCTCCTTGGCGAAACTTCCCACCTCAACTCCTCTCCCTTGGCGCCAGCCCACCTCGAAGGTTAGACAGGGCACCAAAGACGTAGTGAGGAGTCCGGGCCGATTAACGCCGACAGAACCTGGTGGCTAAAGTTGCCCTTTTAATCCGTCTTAGCCTGGTGACGTTGCGTGGTGGGGCTGCTGGGCCCGAAGGTGACCGGGGAAAGACGGACGAGGACAGGCGAAGGGGGCCTGGGAGGAGCAGGCCGCCCAGCGGCCGCGGGAGTGAGCAGACCAATCGTTTGTTCCGTAGTGCTTCCGCGTCACTCGTTGCCAGGGCGGCGCTCCCAACTGCTGCAGGCGCTAGCCGCCCACAGCGGAGGGAAGACGGGCAGACAGAGATCGCTGCCCCGCGCCAACCCTGCCCTCCCGACCCTTCAGTCCCCTCACCGGTCGCCGACTGGCTCCTTGTACACCACGCGGTTCCCGCTCAGCTAGCTCGCCGACCCCCGCCTCCCCGACTGCAGGACTAAGGAGGAGAAGGGAGGAAGGGGCTGGCGGAGCGCGCGGCCGCCGAGTAAGGGGAGCTGGGAGACGCCTTAGAATAGGGGTCACGCTCCAATCCCGCTTTCCCCAGTTGGCCAGTGGTTAGCTTCAGGCGGGCCGCGTCACTGGTTGCTGGGATGACAAGGAGGCGTAGGAACTCCACTGACTGTTGAGTCTATGTGGCCCAGATCCGAGTCTCGGCAAGGGGGCGGGGCTACCACTGCCAGCGATATACCACCATCCTCCTGGCCAAGGCTCCGCCTTCTTCCCAGGATTAACCAATCCCTGCCTCCTCTTTTGTCCGTCTCCCCTTGGTCCCACCCAATCAGAGGAAAAGGGCGTTGAGACCTGCGCACTCCCTCAGCCGGCGGTGGTTGAGTTCTTGGTGCGATGTCTAATCTTCGAGCTGCTCGCGCACCCCTAAGAGTCCTCGCGGGTGCTGTCCCCCGAGTAAGGGATGTCTGGCGCGGGGCGGCCGCGGGTGCTACAAAATCGTCCCAGTAATGACTTTACAGTGAGGACACACTTGGTACCTATTATTACGCTTGGTACCTCACCACAACCCTGCCAACGAGGTTGAGGCTCCCCTAAATTAATGTCTCCCTCTCCCGTGGTCGCACTGCCTGGGCTGGGAGTACTCCTGGTCTGCTTTCCAGCCACCTCTTCAAGAGCTGCTAGGCAGAGCTCCCTACCAAATGTTGAGACTTCAACCACTGACAGGTGGAAGTACCAAGTGATTTCCAGAAGTGAATGGAGGTGGGAGCATAACAGTCCCCTATTACAAAACAGACTACCAACAGGTACCTGCTCTAAACTTCCTTTCAAGGACACTTAGTACTGCTTATCCTGCTACACATCCAGAGCTTCTGTCCCTCTGCTCTGCTCAGGAGCTCCCTAAATCGGTGTACATTTAGACTCCTCATGCCCTACCCCCTGGTTCAGCCTGGAATGCTCTTCTGCTTTTAATTCCAACCATTCTTAAAAGTTTAGTCAAATGCCATCTTCATTAACCAATGGTGGAATACCCCTCTTCACCCTCAGTCCTGGGTGTGCACCCATGCTGCAATGCACCTTCTACAGTGGTATAGTCAGATGAAGGCTGTCGTCTCCATAATTAAAGGACAAGCCTTGTCCTACTAATAAGCAATGCCCTGAAGCATGATGCTCAATGAGTGTTTGCTGACCCACGTATGACAGTATTGTGTAAAGAGTACAGGTATGGCAGCAGCAGGCAAGGAAGCAAAAAAAAAAAAAAAAAAAAAAAAAAAACAGGATGCAGGCCTGGGGTGATGAGCCTGAACTAGGAAGAGATAGATGTNAGGCTGTCGTCTCCATAATTAAAGGACAAGCCTTGTCCTACTAATAAGCAATGCCCTGAAGCATGATGCTCAATGAGTGTTTGCTGACCCACGTAAAAAAAAAAAAAAAAAAAAAAAAAAAAAAAAAAAAAAAAAAAAAAAAAAAAAAAAAAAAAAAAAAAAAAAAAAAAAGACAGGATGCAGGCCTGGGGTGATGAGCCTGAACTAGGAAGAGATAGATGTCGGAGAGGTAGAAGAGGAAATGTGCCTGCTGAAAAGTGCCATATGCAGATAAGGTAATGTTATATAGAGGATGACTAGTTGAGAATAATTCCAAAGCCTTTCAAGCCCAAGAAATGGATTAATTAGGACATTTCTGGACTCATAGTTCAGCATTGATGACGTGTGTTTAAGGGACGCTGACATAGTCAATTCCAGAGGAGTGACTAGGATAGTGATAAATGCCTTACATAATTAAAAGGTCTGGGAATATTTGACTAAAAAGAGAAACCTGTTCGTGGTGACTGTATATAAAATTTGACAAACTGTCATGTAAAAGAGGTCTGGATTAGACAGCTTTCTTTTGTGTAGCTATGGAGGAAAGAACTCAATGGAGAGAAAGCGCAGGGAGGTGGAATTTTGTTTCCTGTGGGAGTCATTACAGAGGGGTTTGGGACAGGAATACTGAGTTTAGTGAAGGAAGATCAAGATGAAGTTATATGTGTATTTATTAACTTGAAAATATTGGACTCAGATGATTGGCTTTTACTACAAAACTACATCAAAAATGATAACTCCCACATGGTCCTGTAAATAAGACATTTATGGAGGGGCTTCTATATGCAGGATAACATTCTAGTCATTGAGAGATACAGCTGTGAACTGCCAGATGAACCGCCCTAAAGTAAGCTCTGCGTGTGTCATCCTACTGCTCAAAAAGTGCCAAATTTTGTATTAACCACCAAAAGAAGTCTACTCTCCTGGTGTGATATCAAAGTCCTCTTAAAAATATTTTTTTATAGTTTATTTTTGAGACAGAGAGACAGAACATGAGTGGGGGAGGGGCAGAGAGAGAGGGAGACACAGAATCTGAAATAGGTTCCAGGCTCTGAGCTGCCAGCACAGAACCTGACAGGGGGCTCGAACCCACGAACCATGAGATCATGACCTGAGCCGAAGTTGGAAGCTCAACCGACGGAGCCACCCAGGCGCCCCTCAAAGTCCTCTTACACCTGTTCCAACTTGTCTTTCCAGTCTGTTCTCTGTTCAAATGCCAAACCCTATTTCCTTTCTGTACACTAGAATTGTTCATCCAGAAATTCTCTATTGAAAATTTGTTGTCCTTACAGGTCACAAGAGGCATAAGATGTGGTCTGTATTTACTATCATTTACCATATACTTCAGAATTATGTGCATATCTTATCTCCCCTGCTTAATTGCAAGCTTGGGTGTAGTCTTACTGAGTGCACTTTTCTGAATGCATGCTTACATTCAAGGAACTGAGACTCTGGTTTCCCATTTTATGCCAAGTGTGAAGTGGTATAAAGCTAGAACAGGAAGCATGGGATAATTCCACTATAGGTCATCAGCAAACTTCATAGATTTAACATGTAGCCAAGATTTTGTATCAGGATGATGGTCACAATGATTTCCATGAACTGGCAGCTTTTTGCTAATGTAGATGCTGGGATTGAGTTGGGACAGCAAGATGGGATGAGCAGGAAAGGAATGTTCATACTCTTGCTCTAGACTGAAGATAGAGTGTAAGTAGATGTAGGTCAGAATCCTGTGGAGGCTGCTGAGTGGGGCAGGGCAAGAATTCTAGGAAATGGAGGGGATTGAGATATTGAAAGAGGACACTCAAAAAATTTGGCAAATTCGAGGAATCCCTCCTCCCACAAAACTTTATCGAGGGCTCATGGAGTTTCACTTGGCTGGGCAATGGGGATATAGAAATGTCCCCATCATGTGGTCTTACAGTATGGTTAGAAGAATCTATGCCATGCTCAAGAGTTTGGGCTTCTCTCACTCAGCAGGGGAGGAGCAATGGTGCATTAGGGTTTGTAAAGACTAGGAGGTGAGAGGTGAAAAAGTGAAGTTAGGAGAGTGGATGACATTTCCCTGTAGGTGGATAAGAGGACTGAGGGTAGAACCCTGGAGCACTAGTCTCCAAAGGAGGCAGCTGTAGACAGGGCAAACAGTAAAGACTTTGAGAAGAGAGTCAGGGTAGGGTGAGGTTTTGGATCCCATGCGAGGAAATGGTGGTCGATGCCCAATGCTTGCAAAACTCCAGTAATGTCATGGCAACATCAATCCACTGGTTTTGACTAGAGGGCACTGTTAGTGGTTTAAGAGAGATAGGGACAGAAAAGGGGAGTAAAGGTACTGAATATTGGGGTGCCTAGGTGGCTCATTCAGTTAAGAATTTGGCTCAAGTCATGATCTCATAATTTGCGGGTTCAAGACCCACATCAGGCTCAGTACTGGCAATCTGCTTGGGATTCTCTCTCCCTCTCTCTGGCCCTCCTCAGCTCGCTAAGTAAATAAATAAACTTAAAAAAAAAAGTACTCAATACATTCATTGTGGGCATGTGGCACATGCTCAACCCTGCAGTTTGAGAGGCAAGTGAAAGGTAAGTAAGCAGAGTGAAGGATATAGACCACTATTTCAAATCCTTGTTTGAAATGTGAACCTAAACAAATCAAATTTGGAAAGCTTGCTGTTGCTAGTGATATAAATCCTGAGAATAGTTTCAATTTCATTGTTCCTGTATTGCTAAATACAATACTTTTTATTTTAAGTATTCCAATTTCAGTCCCATTTACAATGAAAACATTGGCCTCTAGAACATGATAGCTTCTATTGCTTCCCAAATAACTCCACAAATGTCAAATGACACAGTTTACCAATAGTGGAAAGAACCAAGTACAGAAAAGTTAAATACAACAATCTAGAATGGAAACAGGAAAGAATGGATCAACCTAATAGAATTCTGAACTGCAGATTTTTTTTTTTAAGCAAGGAGGATTTTTATTAATTTTAAGTTGCAAACATATTGTAAACTCAGATCAAAATGGAATTCAGTACGGGTGCCTGGGTGGATCAGTCAAATATCCAATTTTGGTTCACGTCATTATCTCATGGCTTGTGGGTTCATGCCCTGCATGGGGCTCTGTGCTGACAGCTCAGAGCCTGGAGCCTGCTTCAGATTCTGTCTTCATCTCTCTCTGTCCCTTCCCCACTCATGCTCTCTCTTTCTCTCTCTCTCTCTAAAAATAAAATATTTTTAAAAATGGATTTCAGGAAATAGGAAAACTTACAAATTGCATCAATAACACTAATTAATGTTAATGACATGACTAGAGGACTAAATGTCTTTTAATTGAACACCACTTTTAATAGAAAATGATTGAAGGTTGTGCTGCTTAAAGTCTGTGCCCAGTTTTAAGGTCTCAGGCACTGATTCAGTAATGATACAATCGAAGGGTGCTACTTAATTTTATATTTATGCAGGGAAACTGTGAAAAGCCCTAGTAAACTAGATATAGGTAAACTGGATACACTTGATGTAGTACAAAACCAGACTAATTGTTGAGAAGATATTTAAAGATAAACTTTCTTTAAAATACAGCTTTTCCCTATTATTTAATGATATCCTGGTCACTACACTAGTCCTTAGTAATGAAATATCTTTAAATTTCTAATGTTTGTTTGTTTGTTTACTTATTTATTTTTGAGAGAGAGCGAGAGAGAGCGACAACGAGAGCGAGAGAGAGAGAGAACATGAGCAGAGGAGGGGCAGAGAGAGAGAGAGAGGGAGACACAGAATCCGAAACAGGCTCCAGGCTCTGAGCTGTCCCCACAGAACCCTATGCGGAGCTTGAAGCCAAGAACTGTGAGATCATGACCTGAGCTGACGTCAGACACTTAACCGAGCCACCCAGGTCCCCCAGCTATAGAATTTCTTAGTCTTTAATGCTAACTTTTAAAAAACAAATTATGTCAGGAGAGGGAGGGAGGCAAACTATGAGAGACTCTTGAATGCTGAGAACAAACTGAGGACTCATGGGGGTAGGGGAGAGGGGAAGGGGGGTGATGGGCATGGAGGAGGGCACTTGTGGGGATGAGCACTGGGTGTTATATGGAAACCAACGTCACAATAAACTATTAAAAAAAATTACTTATGGGGCGCCTGGGTGGCTAAGTCGGTTGGGCGTCCGACTTTCGCTTAGGTCATGATCTCGCAGTTCATGGGTTCGAGCCCCGCGTCGGGCTCTGTGCTGACTGCCAGCTCAGAGCCTGGAGCCTGTTTCAGTCTGTGACTCCCTCTCTCTCTGACTCTCCCCTGCTCACGCTGTCTCTCTCTCTCTCTCCTAGAAATAAATAACACATTTAAAAAAATAAAATAAAATAAAATAGGACACTAAAAAAAAAAAATTACTTATATAGGAGTGCCTGGCTGGCTAAGTCAGTGGGGCATAGAACTCTTGATTTTGAGCCCCATACTGGGTCTAGAGGTTATTTAAAAAAATAAAATCTTAGGAAAAAGTAAAATAAGAAACATTAAAAAACAAGTTATGTCATATAAAAATTACATTCAAAACTCACATGTAGAAATCATTGGTTCACAAATAAGATATAGAAAATGAGCTTAAAATTATGAAGCATAACTTCTAGGGGGAGATTAGTTTGAAAGTAAAATGCAAGGTAAGGATAAAATCAGGTTTTATGAGGGGGGAGAGGCAAGGTGGCGGAGAAGTAGGAAGCACTATACATTTCACCTGCACTCATCTCTCAAACAGAGAAGGCCTGAAGTCGTGGGACAGTGAGCCACAGGAATTTGGGAAGAGAAAGAGACAGAGTACATTGGGAAGGAAACCTCATAAGTGCCTGAGTGCGAACTGGGGAAGATAAAAGCGGAACTGGACCAGAGACACGGAGGGAGGGGAGGGAACCCAGCTTGCATGCAGTGAGTGATAAACCGGCGAGTGGTGGTGAGCTGCCACAAGTCCAGGGGAAAGGAAAGAAAAGCTGAGATTGCTCATAGAACCAACCATAAAAAAAAAAGAAAAAAAAAAAACATAGACTTGGAAAGAAAATGTTTTTTAGCTCTGGCTGGGGTGCTGACTTTAAACTAGGTGCCCTGGTCCCAGAAGGCGCCAGGAAAAACTGAACTGCCCTGCGCCCTGCACCATCCACGGCAGCGGTGCCTGGTGAACCAGCAGCAATGCTTGTGGAGGCGGTCCCGAGCCAGGTGAAGCGGCAGTGGCGCGCGCGACATTGGCCCACTAAAGCGGTGGTGGTGGCGGCGACCTGGTGAAGTGGTGCCAGCTCCAGGTCAAGCGGAGGCTGCGTGAGCGAAAGTTGCCTGCTGAAGCTGTGGCAGCCGGTGAAGGAGCAGCAACACCTGGGGCGGTGGTCCCGGGGCAGGCGCAGGGTGAAGTGGCAGTGGTGCAGGCGACATCGGCCCACTGAAGCAGTGGTGGCGGTGACCTGGTGAGGTCCTGCTGATGCCTGATGAAGCAGCGGCTGCATGAGTGAAAAGTTGCCTGCTGAAGCCGGGTGGCTGGTAAAGCAGTTGCGACGGGGTGAGGCGATACAGACTCTGCGGACCTAAAGTTGCTATGATCCCCAGAGGCACTTGGGTTGTTTTGCTGCTTGACCCCAGCTGATCTGAGGCTGCTGCACTTCCCCCACCCTCCACTCAACCCCCAGCAACAGGGAAGCAGCAACCAGTTGAACTGTTAATGGCGGTATAACAAAGCCTCTCAGGAGTAATCAGACTAGATAGTTTCTCTAGATAACACCACCTTCTTCCTCTCACCTCTCCAACCATATTCCACCCTTTAGCTCTTTGAAAAAAGCTTCTTATCCCTTCTGCCTGTTCATTCTATCTATTGGAGATAGATAGAATAGCAATTGTGCCTCATCTCCGCCCTATCATCTCTCTCTTTCTCTAGCTCTTCAACAAGCACTGCATACACCCAGCAGTTTAATTGTAGCTGGGAAATCTGGTTATATGCTTTAAACCGATCTTTGTCTATGGGTTTTCTTCATTCTTCCTTTTCTTTCCTTCTTTTTGATTTTTTAATGTATTTTTATTTTCTATCATTCGCCTTCCCTCCTCCCTCTTTTCTCTTTTATTTTTTGCCTATCTTCTCGGTTAGCGTGATTGTTGGATTTCTCTGTGCATTTGTGTCCCTCTTTTCCCTGTGTGTTTGTCTGTATGTATTCTTCTCCAGGGATACCTCAAGAAACAAGCCAAAGTGCACATGGTGGAGAGTCCCAAATACCACTACGAGTAGGAAACTAAAATAACCAAGGTCTCAAAGAGAGACCAAGAGATAACATTCAAAGAACACTTTCTGAAAGGATAGACCCTGGACAGTCAAAGAGTCTCCTTGGGTACAGCAGTGCTCACAGGTGCAGAGTACATAACAAGTCTTTAAAACTAACAAGAAACAAAAGCTAACCAAAATTACAAAACGAAAGAGCTCTCCTCCAAAGAAACTCCAAGAATTAAGAGCTAATGAACTGCTCAAAACAGATATAAGCAGCATAACTGAACAAGATTTTAGAACAATAATCATAAAATTAATTGCTGAGGTTGCAAAAAGCATAGAGGACCTCAAAGAAACTATGGCTACAAACAACATGTAGAACAAAAATAGGCATGAAGAATTAAAAAATGCGATAAATGAAATACATAATAAACTGGAGGTGTCCAATGCACAGACTGAAGAGGCAGAATAGAGAAAAGTTATTTAGAAGACACCATTATAGAAAAACAAGATGCTGACAAAAAAAGAGACAAACTGATCCAGGAACATGAAAGAAGAGTTCAAGAACTCAGTGATACAGTCAAATGGAACAATATCCGTATCATAGGAATCCCAGAAGAGGAAGAGAGAAGGAAAGGTGCTGAAGGAGTTCTGGAACAAATTATAGCTGAGAACTTCCCCAACCTGGGGAAGGAAGTAAACGTTGAAATACAAGAGGCACAGAGAACTCCCCTCAGACGTAATTTGAATCGATCTTCTGTACGACATATCATAGGGAAAATGGCAAAATATAAGGACAAAGAGATAATTCTGAAAGGAGCTAGGGAGAAAAGGGCCTTAGCATACAAAGGGAAACCTATCAGAGTGGTGACAGACCTATCTACTGAAACTTGGCAGGCCAGAAAGGAATGGCAGGAGATCTTCAATGTGATGAACAGAATAAATAGGCAGCCAAGAATCCTCTATCCAGCAAGCCTGTCATTCAAAATAGAAGGAGAGATAAAAGTCTTTACAAATAAACAAAAATTGAAAGAATTTGTCACCACTATGCCACCCTGACAAGAAATCCTCAGGAGGACTTTCTGAGGGAAGTGTTGCAAGGAACAAAGACACCAGAGACACCACCACAAGCAAGAACCCCACAAAGGACACAATGACTCTAAACCCACATATTTCAATAATAACACTGAATGTAAATGGGCTGAATGCTCCAATCAAAAGACATAGGGTAGCAGAATGGATAAAAAAACAAAATCCATCTTCTTGCTGTCTACAGGAAATGCATTTTAGACTGGAAGATACCTTCAGATTAAAAGTAAGGGAATAGAGATATATCTATCATGCTACGGGAAGTCAGAAGAAAGCCGGAGTAGTTATACTTATATCGGACAAACTGGACTTTAAATTAAAGACAATAACAAAGGATGAGGAAGGGTATATAATAATTACAGGGTCCATCCATCAGGAAGAACTAACAGTTATAAATGTTTACGCACTGAATATGGGTGCACCTAAATATTCAAAACAATTAATCACAAACAGAAACAACCTCATAGATAAGAATGTGCTAATAGCAGGGGACTTTAATACTCCACTTACAGCAATGGATAGATCAACCAGACAGAATATCACTAAAGAAACAATGGACTTGAATGACACAATGGACCAGATGGATCTGACAGATATATTTAGAACTCTTCCAGATTCCTTTTATGAAACCAGCATCACTCTGATTCCCAAGCCAGACAGAGATCCAGCAAAAAAAGAGAACTACAGGCCAATATCCTTGATGAATACGGATGCAAAAATCCTCAACAGGATCCTTGCAAATCAAATCCAACAGCACATGAAAAGAATTATCCACCAAGATCAAGTGGGATTCATTCCTGGGTAACAGGGCTGGTTCAATATTCGCAAATCAATCAATGGGATACATCACATCAACAAAAGAAAAGATAAAAACCATATGATCCTGTCGATAGATGCAGAAAAAGCATTGACAAAATACAGCATCCCTTCTTAATAAAGACGCTATAGAAAGTCGGGATAGAAGGAATTTACTTAAACATCATCAAAGCCATCTATGAGAAGCCCTCAGCTAACATCATCCTCAATGGGGAAAAACTGAGACCTTTCCCCCTGAGATCAGGAACATGACAGGGATCTCCACTCTCATCACTGTTGTTTAACATAGTGCTGGAAGTCCTAGCATCAGCCATCAGACAACAAAGGGAAATAAAAGGCACCAGAATTGGCAAAGAAGAAGTCAAAACTTTCACTTTTCGCAGATGACATGATACTCTACATAGAAAATACGACAGACTCCACCAGAGGCCTGATCCAAGTTTTCAGCAAAGTTGCAGGGTACAAAATCAACGTGCAGAAATTGGTTCCATTCTTATACACCAAAAATGAAGCAACAGAAAGAGAAATCAAGAAACTGATCCCATCCACAATTGCAAAAAACCATAAAGTACCTAGGAATAAACCTAACCAAGGATACAAGAGATCTGTATGATGGAAACTATAGAAAACTTATGAAGGAAATTGAAGATGACACAAAGAAATGGAAAAACATCCTATACTCATGGATTGGAAGAATAAATATAGTTAAAATGTCATTACTACCCAAAGCAATCTACACATTCAATGCAATCCCAATAAAAATTGCACCAGCATACTTCTCAAAACTAGAACGTGGGGCGCCTGGGTGGCTTAGTCGGTTAAGCGTCCGACTTTCGCTTAGGTCATGATCTCACAGTTCGTGGGTTCGAGCCCCGCATCGGGCTCTGTGCTGACTGCCAGCTCGGAGCCTGGAGCCTGCTTCGGTCTGTGACTCCCTCTCTCTCTGACCCTCCCCTGCTCACGCTGTCTCTCTCTCTCCTAGAAATAAATAAAAAAAAAAAAAAAACATTAAAAAAAACATTAAAAAAAAAAAAAAAACTAGAACGAACTATCCTAAAATTTGTATGGAACCACAAAAGACCCCGAATAGCCAAAGAATTGGCTATTGAAGAAGGAAACCAAAATGGGAGGTATCACCATCCCAGACTTTAGCCTCTACTACAAAGCTGTCATCATCAAGACAGTATGGTATTGGTACAAACACAGACACATAGACCAATGGAATAGAATTGAGAACTCAGAATTGGACCCAAAAATATACAGCCAACTAATCCTTAACAAAGCCGGAAAGAGTATCCATAGGAAAAAAGACAGCCTCTTTAACAGATGGTGCTGGGAGAACTGGACAGCAACATGCACAAGATTGAAACTAGATCATTTTCTCACACCATACACCAAAATAAACTCAAAATGGATAAAGGACCTGAACGTGAGACAGAAAACCATCAAAACCCTACAGGAGAAAACAGGAAGCAAACTCCTTGACTTCCATCGCAGCAATTTCTTACTTGACACACCCCCAAAAGCAAAAGAATCAAGAGCAAAAGTAAACTATTGGGACCTCATCAAGTTTAAAGCTTCTGTTGGGGCGCCCGGGTGGCTTAGTCGGTTAAGCGTCCGACTTTCGCTCAGGTCATGATCTCGTGGTTCGTGGGTTCGAGCCCCACATAGGGCTCTGTGCTGACTGCCAGCTCAGAGCCTGGAGACTGTTTCAGAGTCTGTGACTCCCTCTCTCTCTGACCCTCCCCGGCTCACGCTGTGTCTCTCTCTCTCTCTCTCTCTCTCTCTCTCTCTCTCCTAGAAATAAATAAAACATTAAAAAAATTTTAAAAAATAAATAAAAAAGATTAAAAGCTTATGCAAGGCAAGGGAGACAATCCATAAAACTAATAGGCGACCGACGGAATGGGAAAAGACAGTTGCAAATGACATATCAGATTAAGGGTTAATATCCAAAATCTACAAGGAACTCACCAAATGCCACACCCAAAAAACCAACAACCATTTTAAGTGAAGAAATGGGCAGAAGATATGAACAGACACTTCTCCAAACAGACATCCAGATGGCCAAAAGACACATGAAATGATGCTCAGCATCCCTCCTCATCAGGGAAATACAAATCAAAACCACACTGAGATACCACCTCATACCAGCCAGAGTGGCTAAAATGAGCAAATCAGAGGACTGTAGATGCTGGCGAAGATGTGGAGAAACGGGCACCCTTCTACACTGTTGGTGGGAATGTAAACTGGTGCAACCCCTCTGGAAAACAGTGTGGAGGTTCCTCCAAAAATTCACAATAGAACTCCCCTATGACCCAGCTATAGCACTGCTGGGAATTTACCCAAGGGATATTGGAGTGCTGATGCATAGGAGCACATGTACCCCAATGTTCATAGCAGCACTCTCAACAATAGCCAAAAACATGGAAAGAGCCTAGGTGTCCATCCACGGACGAATGGATCAAGAAGATGTGGTTTATCTATACGATGGAATACTACATGGCAATGAGAAAAAATGAAATCTGGCCATGTGTAGCAACATGGATGGACCTTGAGGGTGTTATGCTGAGCGAAATAAGTCAGACAGAGAAGGACAGATACCATATGATTGCAAATATAGGAGGATTAGGAGGAACTGAACGGAAGACCAAGGGGGAGAAGGGGGGGAAATAGTTGGGTGAGGGAGAGGGGAAAACCATGAAAGACTCTTGAATACTGAGAAGAAACTGAGGACTGATGGGTGTGGGATATAGGGGGGAGATGTGCATGGAGGAGGGCACTTGGTGGGATGAGCACTGGGTGTTATATGGAAACCAACGTGACAATAAACTCTTAAAAAATAAAATAAAATAACGAGATTAAAAAATCAGGTTTTATGACTGAAATAAGTTTTAATTTAAAAGAAATGTTTATTTATTTATTTATTTTTATTTATTTCTAGGAGAGAGAGAGAGAGAGAGAGAGACTGCGTGAGCAGA